>NC_046154.1:107753374-107798374 GCF_011064425.1 Rattus rattus | reverse complement strand
CAGGCCTGGCACTTTCTCAAGCACCTACTTGCAGCTGCACGGATGAAAGCCTAGCACTCAGAGGGGCGGATGCTACCCATCAAACATCTCAGAGAAGGGCCCCTCGTACCTACACATGGCAAAGGAAGAAGGCTCTCAGACATGTCTGGGGTGGTTTGAACCCCAGGAGCTGTGGACAGCTGGGTGTCTTCACAAACACGTGCAAGAAAGGCTCCTCCACTGTGGCCTTTCCTCAAGGCTCACTGTGTGGTGGCGCCCAAGAATGAGTCCAAGGTTGGAGTGCTGGCCTATTCCCACCTCACTTGTGACCCTGGGTAGGAGCTCTTTTAATTTATATAATATCGTCACCCGCACAGTAGCGACGCTCACTGTAGATACCAAGTGAATCTCAGAAGGGAATGTACCCAGATGAAAAGACAGGCACGCACACATCCGGCCATTTCTTAAGTCACTTTGTTGTGGTAACTGCTGAGCCATTAAGCCATTTTCAGTAGTGTTGTTGCGATAAGCACCGGATTCGTTTAGCTGCTGTTTACTAATCTCGCCTTTCTCACAGACACATCAGTAAAGGATCATTCATCGAGGGCGCAGGAAGTGTCGGAAGAGTAGCGGTTAGTCATGTGGGCTCCCGATCTGGAAGTAATGCTTGTCAACCCGGGAGCTCAAACAGAGTGAAGGAATTACTTCACCGATGGGCACCTCCGTCCTTCTCGAAAGCAGTGTGAAGACTTTATTTCTTTTCACATGCCAGGCTGTATAAATATCAGAAATGTTCTATGCTTTGAAAGATTCACCACATGGAGGCTCTTTTGGAAGGAATTTCAAAATCTATGCCTGTAGCACATAAGGGCCACAGGCAGCCCTGAGCTGGCTGTCATCACGGTCTTGATAGGCCTGAAGGCTCCGTCAGCCTGAGCTCCACGGATATTTTATTAGCTACAGGAATTACGTTGTAAAGGAAGACACCAGCTTATCTTTTCCAGAAGCAGAGGCAGCTGACAGAGTATTAGCTCACGACTTCTGTTACATCCCTCACCTGAGCACACTCCTCTGTAACCTCACTCCTGTCAGACGGACGGTCAGGGGGGAACGTGGGCGCTCTCGTCCCTACCCAGCCTTGTAAGTTCAATGCACCTGCAATTTCACAGATGCCGGCGGCTGCTACAACAAGACCGATGTTTGTGCTGGCTTCTCCGTGATCTGAAGTAGCAGCAAAATGTGACACAGTTGCTTTTGGGTACCCGAAAAGCCTACAATTCCTGGGAAAACGAATCACTGTCATTTGATGGAAATCTCTAGACTAAACATGCTTGTTAAAAAAAAAATCTGAAATCAGATGACACCATTAGACACAATGTAAGAACAGTGATGAGTGAAAAAAATTAATAACCCTTCATTTAGAGCCTTTAGTATCAATGGTACCATGATTTGTAGAACTCCATGAATGTCCTTCCTTCTTTCCCCCCTCCTCCTCTTCCTCCTCTTCCTCTTCTTCCTCCTCTTCCTCTTCCATTCCCTCCTTCCCCTCCCAACTCCCATCTCTGGTTTTTATGTAGCCTGGGTTGCTTCCAACTCTCTATGCAGTTGAGGCTGACCTGTATTCATGATCCTCCCACATCCATCTCCCCAGTGCTAGGTAAAGGTCTGTGCCACAATCCACAGCTTTCGGTGGGAAATTTCCAATGAAAGAGGTTTTTTTTTCTAATTGAAAGGATATTATACATTCTTAAGTATGCTTAAGGGTGCAAGGCGATGCATCTTAGCAGGGCACTGTAGCCTCCAATGCCACATTCTCTCTCACCCCTTCTTTGAAAACACAGCCTGGGCTTGAAAGAGCTCTGCTGCTTAAGTACCTGTGTGATCTTGGGTAACTCACTGTACCTCAGCGGCCCCCTCTGCAACACGTGATGGAGACAGTTCCAAAGTCACAGTGAGGACTAAATGAATTAATATTCCTGAGGCACTCACATAGTATCGTGTGTGTGCACATCATAGTCATACATACATGCATACATGTATACACACGTGTGCTGCTTCAATGCTCACTGTTAGCATGACATTTCACTAGATTTTTCCTGTTATATTCTTCCTCATCCAGGATGTCCTCAAAAATTCCCCTTCAAGCAATGTTGATGGGAACATTGAAACCCAGAGATGTTATCACCAGAAGGTCATTATAGAGTTAACTGCTGACCTGGATTGGTATTTTAAATAGCTTGAAATTCACCTTGGAAGTCCACTGAGAGGCTAAAAGACAGCGGATTAGATGAGGAAGGGAACCAAGGCCTACCGTACTGACCGGGCCTCTGGAGTATGTGCAGTTAAGCTGAGGGTGCTTGACTCCTCAGATGTTTGAGGAGGGTGGACATAATTAGGGAAGGTTATGACACCCGGTGAGTAGAGCTACACAGCTGATTCTAAACACCACACAATACACATGGCAGCACCCCCCGCCCCCTGTCCGGGAAATCCTGTGTTAGTGCCGGTCATGAGGGGCTGGAAGATGACTTGGTAACTAAGAGCATCCTCTTTCAGAGGATCCAGAGTTCAGTTCCTAGCACCCATATCAAGCAGCTCATGACTACCTATTACTTCATCTCTGGGGGATCGGACACCCTCTCCTGGCGTCTGCAGGAAGCCACACACATACACATATCGACACAGACATACATATACATAAGATAAATAAATGAGCAAACAAACACAAACAAAAAAAAATTGTGCCGTCTAGTTTTATGTCACCTTGATACAAGCTAGCGTCATTTTGGAACAGGGAACATCAACTGAGAAAATGCCCTCAGCACATAGGCCTGAGAGCAAGCATGCAGTACACAAACCCCGCCCCCCACCCCCCATGGGCCCACAGGAGCTCTCAGTTTAGGCTGGATGTCCTGGTAATGTCAGCCACCCAGGAGCTAATTCGGCTTGCAAAAGCTCCTTACTCACTTCTGAAGTGGTCTGTGCAGACGCTACTTCTGCAGTGTGGGGATTTATTACAGTACGCTCTCCGGAGACCAACAACCTGCCATGGTCCTCCAACACCCCTAAGTCTCACTAAGCAAGGACCAGGGGGCGACTGCCGTCAGGGGGCGACTGCCCTCAGAGTTTGTGTGTCACTCTCTGAGGCATACATACCCGCTAGGCCCTGAACCTGCAGAGATGTCCTTCAAATAGGCCTGTCTAAAACCACTGGGTTCTTTCCCTTCCTCTCTCGTACGCTTGTGACCTATCCATCCGCACTCGTGCCCTGTCTGTCCTTCGAGCTCCTGCTGATTGCACCTCAGGTAAACAGACTTCTTTCAGGTTCTTAGTGTAAGGGGAGGCTGCTGGGTATGTGTCTATTCCGGTGGAGGCTGAGGCAGGTGGATCTGGGTCTCAGGTCGGTCTGGTCTATGTGGTGAGACTCCCTCTCAGACAAATAATTACAAAGAACAAACTCAAACAACTCGGAAGTGATGGCTCTCTCTCCCTCTCCCTCTCCCTCTGCCTCTCCCTCTCTTCCCCGCACCCCCACCTTGTTTTTGAGGCAAGGACTCTCAATGGTTGGGAACTCACTGTCTAGGCTTGGCTGCAGAGCCACAGCTAAACCGGCTTCTGCCTGTTTATTGTCTATCACTGGGGTTACAATCAAGTGTCACCGTGCCTGGCCTTTTCTACTTAGACTCTAGGAACTAAACTAACATCCTCTCGCTTGCCCAGTAAGCGCTTTACCAACCGAGCTATCTCCCCAGAGCAACCTTTACAAAGTTGTCAGTGATGGCTCCTCACAGATATTGGCAGAACATTTATTCTCAGCAACTTGCTTACATAAACAAATGTGGCACAGTAAGCTGGGCTCGAAGGATCTGTGGAGAATGCAGCAAGCTCTCAGGCTATGTCCTGGACAAACCAAAGCTTCCTTTCCAAGTCAATGGTCCATTTATGAAGTAAGTCGCACTAACTCTGGAAGAATGCTGTTCACTGAGAAACGTGGTGGTAGAAAAGACCTGGAAGCCACAGACATAGTTATTAATATTAAAATTTAATGAAAGTGCTTACACTAAATCTCCTCTTTGGGATTAAGTAGTAGCAAGCTGGGGATGGACAGATGGCTCAGAGGTTAAGGGCACTGGCTGTTCTTCCAGGGGACCCTGGTGCAATTCTCAGCATTCACATGGCACCTCATAATTCCAGGAAATTTGACACCCTCACACAGACACACACACACACACGTGTGTGTGTGTATGTATATGTATATGCATATAAATATATGTAATAATTTGTATATATTATACCTAATATATAAATATATTACATATATTATATATAAAACACTAAAAAATGAACTATTATATTTTAAAACACAGCAATAATTTTGAGGTGAGTTGACACACAGGGACATAAAAATGATTTGAAGGCCAGTAGGACAGCTCATGGTGTAAAGGTGCTCACCACTAAGCCAGATAACAGGAATTCTAGCCCCAGGACCCACAACATGGAAGGAGAGGGCTGAGTTTTGATTTCTGAAAGTAAGGTCTCCACACACTCTCTCTCTCTCTCTCTCTCTCTCTCTCTCTCTCTCACACACTCACACACACACACACACACACACACACACACACATTAAAAAATGTAAAAAAAAAGTGATTTCAAATGTAAGGGAATTGTGTGTGTGTGTGTTGTATGTGTTTCTATGTATACATTTATATGGAAGTCAAAAGTCACCATTAAGAACCTCTTCGATCACTCTCTACCTTATTTTTTGAGGCAGGCCTTTTACTGCAATATGTGCTCATCAATTTGGGCAGCCTGGCCAGAGAGCTTGAAGGATCTGTCTTGTCCCATTCCCTTGCTGGTACTGAGGTGACAGGTATGTGCCACCGTGCCCCTTTTAAGTGGGTGACAGGGTTGGGAACTCAGGTCTCCATGTTTGCACAGAAAGCACGTTGCTGATTGAGCCACTGCCTGGCCCCAAATGTAGCGAACATTTCTAAGATTAATCTTACTTAAATTGATTTGGGAAGATGCGATTAAGACAAACCAGAGGGTTCTGCTGCAATGTTTCAAAGCAAGATGGATGTAGAAATCTTCCGCAGTCTACAAAATCCAGCTTGGCGTGATGCCATGCCCTACAGGGAGAACAGAGACTTTCTCACAGTGAAGTCACTGCTTATCAGACCGGGGTGCCTTTATTGGAGAGCTTTACAGAAGACCATCCCCAGGTTGGCAGGAGCAGAGTCCCGTCCTCCCTCCCACTCCATGTAGGGTCATCACATTGTCAACTTTGACAAAAAGGACAATTTAAAAAAATGAAGGAGGGGGCTGGAGAGATGGCTCAGCGGTTAAGAGCACTGAGTGCTCTTCCCGAGGTCCTGAGTTCAAATCCCAGCAACTACATGGTGGCTCACAACCATCTGTAATGAGATCTGATGCCCTCTTCTGGTGTGTCTGAAGACAGTTATAGTGTACTTATACATAAAATAAATAAATAAATATTAAAAAAAAATGAAGGATACACCAAGCCAGAATGGCGACAAGTTTGAGGGAACAGAGAAAAAAACCCCAATACTTTAAAAAGACTTTAAAATTGACTTCTAAGCTCTGCCTCTTGCTGCTGAGCATTCGGACATCACTTTCATAACTGATTTGTCTTCATTTCCCCCCAGTAAAATAAGGATGGTCATCATCATTGTAGCGATGACTTTATAGAAGGTACTGAAATGTCTCCTGTGGAATACTTTTCTATGAATTGATAGTCTACTAAGAACCTTGTAGGACCGGAGATGAGACTTGAGACAGAGCTGTTAAGGGGGACAAGAGGCCGCTTGACCGCTCACCCTCCGTGTTTTAGCGTAGCTCCTCTCTTCCTCTAGATGCTGATGGTATTTACCTCATTAGAGAGGGTCTTGGCATCTGTGAGCGTGTGCCTGAAGTGTAAGTTCGGCTTAGCTTACCACAGAATGTGCAAGTTCGAGTGGGTACTTGGCGGGCCTGTTCAAATGCTGCTCGGGCCTTCCTGACTTGTTCGTACGTCTGGCTAACCTCCTCGTGATGTGTCAGGTGTCCGAAGGGCAGGAGAGGGCAACACTGGAGTCACGCTTTGCTCCATGTCGATGATGTTCCGGTGTTAATCGTGTTCTGAGAAGCTGTGCAAAGTGGTGGACCTCGCAGAGGGAGGCATGTAGATAAATCCCATCTCACAAACAGGCCCCAGCATGGCTCTCCAAGGGATCTGATGAAATAATGTCTCGTTCGCACTTAGTGTTTTGTTCTCAAGCACTGTTTTGTATTGTCCGTTGCAGGTTAACATTCACAACCCTACGAGCACTGTCCTTACCTTAAGTCTTAGTTATTTGTTCAAGGTCACCCAGTCTGTCAACGCACAGGCAGAACTAGAAAGTCTTTGAAAATGACAGACAGACAGACAGACAGAAACACACACACACATACACACACACAAACACACACCAAGTAAAACAGAAGGAAGAGCTTAATTAAGACTCATAACTGTCGGGGTTGGGGATTTAGCTCAGTGATAGAGCGCTTGCCTAGGAAGCGCAAGGCCCTGGGTTCGGTCCCGAGCTCCGAAAAAAAAAGAAAAGAAAAGAAAAGAAAAGAAAAAAAAAAAGACTCATAACTGTCAGAGGAGGCTATGTTTGCTACCTTCTTTCCATCTGAAATGCAGTTGGTCAGTTGAGGGTCTTGTGTGAGGAGAGAAAAATGAAATCTTGGTGGAACACTTGGCTCTTTGATCCCTGCAGAAATGGCATTCTTGCTCTGCTGGGGCAGGGGACTTCTATCTTGGATTGGCTCTCAGAAGGAGCTGGCCACTGTGCTCCCTGAAGGGTTGCCTCCCCTCTTCAGCCTGCCTGCTGAATTAGACAGAGAGCAGTAGCCCAGTCCTGTCATCAGGCCTCCCTCATGATAAGTCTGGTGAGTGCTTCTCCTGGAAGCGGCTTTGTTAGAGCTCACTGTATTAGTCACCACCAAGAGCTAATAAAACATGTCAGGAAGTCTCTGCGAGCTGTAAAAACACTTTCAAAGGTCACTGCCAACACTCCAGACTTCGATGGCTTTTTTTTTTTTTTAAAGGAAAAGCAAACAAAAAGCGGAGAGCCAGGATTTCAAAACACAGAGTGGGGATCACAAATGGGCTATAGGGACTGACAGATCCATCCCACAGCAGCCATTATCCAGAGGAGTTAGGAAGGAGAGACCCAAAAGCCTCAGTGTAGCAGGAAGGATGGTGGGCAGAGAAAGCAGGACAAAAGAACTTCCAGTCATCCCTCAGTACCTTAGGGGACCTCTGCAGATCCCAAAGGTCAATGCTGTTCAAGTATTTTATGAAATTTTATCCAATCTACATGTGCATCCATGAACAGTCTCCTATGTACTTCAAGTCACCCCTCTATCACATATAATACCTAAAATAATGCAAGTTATATAAACATAGCCATGTTGGTTAAGGGGAAAAATGACTGTGTATGATCATACAGGTATAGCTATTATCGATCTAGTCATATTCTCCTCCACAATTGGATGATGCAGAGAGCTGACTGTCTTTTTATTTACATTTGGATGGAAGGCATCTATTAATAACAGTTCTATCTACTTATACTGCCACTGCTTACAATAAACCCCCTTACAAAGCGAGAGTATGAGGTGCCTAAGGGATCCATTTTGGATGAACCACAGTGTATCAGGTATTCTTAATATAGGGTCTTTTATATTACAAAGGTAAATATACAGTTTAATTTTTTTCATTTTGTTTTCTATGTATGGGTGTTTTGCTGTATGTTTGTCTATGTGCCATGTGAACACAGTGCCCGGGAATGCCAGAAGAGGATGTTGGGTCTATTGGGACTCAAGTTACCAATACTTGTGAGCCACTGTACGGGTGTTGGGAATTGAACCTGGGTCCTCTGGAAAAGGAGCCGGTGCTCCTAACTGCCGATGACTCCTGTGTCTGCAGCTTGACGGCTTAATTTTGAAAAGTAGAAAAACCATAGAAAGGAGAAAACAATCACATTGTTTTACAGCTGGTGCATGGTGTGATGCCCACCGTTTATTTCTTGTATCAGAGTCATACTCTGACATCTGGATGACAGGTGACTATGAGCCACTGGTTCCACTGGGTTGGAAATACTGATATCGTTGAGGTTTCCATCCACTGCTGTCCAGACAGCTTAGAACAGAAGATACAAACTTTTTTTTTATCCTTTATTCAGATACAATTTGTGACTTAAGTCTGTGCTCTGTTTTGGGGGTGATGGGAAGGTCATCTGAGGATCCCAAAGTCTTGCAGAAATGTCAGGACTCCCAAATGAGGGACGCACAGCTTCAGTTAGACAAGAGAAATAAGTCCCACCCAACTGCTGCACAGTAGCCAGCCAATGACAATGGGCAGTACACTTGAAATTCCTAACAGAGTTTCCATAATCTTGCTACAAAAATAGTAAATATGAGGGTGACAGATATGTTAATTACCTAGATTTAAGCATTTCACATATATGATGAGGCATGATCAAAATATATGTAATTTTTACTTGTTGATCAAATAATTAATTTAAAAAAGAGGTCACTGTCCTAGACAATGTATGTGGCTGTCTTTAGAAATTTATTTCAGGCTTCAATAGGGAGAAAATGTGACTCGGCATGTACTGGGATTTGGTCAGTAACTGGAGGTGCCACAGAGCAGAGCCTCGCCTGCTCCATTCTGCATTCGCTTTCCTTTCTCCTCCCCTATCCGTGAATAAGGTGGTAGAGGAATAAAAGAGCCTAGGTCTGAAGTTGGGGGTAGTCCTCAGTGGCAGAGTCTGCACCTGACATGCCCAGCCCTAGGTCCAATCTGCGGTAACGAAAGGAGAAATAAAAAGATTAGCTTGGGCCCTGGAGTGGTTGTCCAGCTTCGCCAGCTTCCTCTGTCTAGGTCCCTTCTGCTGTTTCTCTGACTGCATCTTCACAATGATGATAACGCAGACCCTGTCTCAGGAACACTTGGAGGATTGAATGAGACAGGCGTCAGGAGTCAGGTGTCCACGGCCTTTCTGCTGATGGCCTGTTGTGCCTGAGGACAGGTGGAGCATTTGGAGCTGGGGTACAAGGTTACTGGAGCATCCAGGGCAGAGGAACGAATTTAGTTGAATTTACTTAATTTTCCTGATTGTTTTTCTTTCTCCAAAATGGTAAACCATACTTTTCCCACTTCAGTTATGCCATGGATACGAATATATCCAGAGGACCCAATTCTCTTATTAGTTCCAGAAGTGTTTGTTTCTTGCATGTGTTTTGGTATTGAGCGCTCCCCCCTCCCCTCTTCCTCACCGCCTACTTTCTGTCCTTCTGTTACTGGAGTCTCAGCAAAGTACATCCACTGCTCCCACACTCACATGAGCAGACTCCGGCTCTCTCCCTTATGGTCACTCCAGGGCTGGTGCATCTTCTTCAGGTGGCCCAGTCATTAGTGCTGGCTGCCACAGAGCCCGACCTGACCCTCTTCTTCTTCTTTTCTCCCTTTAGTAATACTTGAGTTCTTCATGGGAGGCTTCTGTATTGACCACCTTCTAACAAACCCAATCTCCCTCTTCACCAAACACGGTAGACTTCATTCCCTTCTGAATGAGCATATCGCCCTTCTTTTTATTAGGTTCATCTGTCCTAACCAGCACAGTGGCTCCATGAAATTCAGGTGAACTCAAAGTAGCCTGGTTTTTTCTGAGCAATGTTAGCGTGAGCTCCTGAAGCCTTGGAGACTTGACTATCACGGTTGGAAAGCAGTAATGCCTTGAAGCAGCTTCCCTCTGTATCAATACCCTACGTCTTAGGGAGGAAAAGGGAGAAGAGCCTTGATGGCTTGTGTGAGGCTGATCTGCAAGGTAAGGGTCAGGACAGACTCTCCCAACCCTTGGTAAGGTGCTGCCGTCATCTCATTAAGCACCTGATAAAAATATGGTATTAATCTAAGCAGATTTTCCTTGTGATGCAGGAAAGAATGGTAATTTTATAAAAAACAGTCTCTTACTAAAACATCTAAAAGGTTTTCCAAAGTAAAACAAATTTAGAGAGGAAAGGAGTCCAGGAAGAGGGCAGAGCATTCTGGGAAAATGTCTGATACTATTTCCTCACAGAGCTGAGACCCTCTCTGATGGAGTAATTCTCAGTCACTGTAGGCTGTGATGAGACACTAAGACTATGGGGTTGAAGGAAGCGGGGCAGGTGGGATCAAGACTGTCACAACAGCGGTTCCTCCTATTCTAAGGCCTTGCCTTTCTTCTGTCCAGTCATGGAAGAGTCCATGCATACTTCAGAGAGCCATACCCAAGTAGATCTGAGTGAGGAGCTCAGTAGCAGCTGCGCACACGTAGAACACAAACAATGCATTAAAAGGAAAGAGACAACAGCGCCTTGCGTTTTGTCACATTTCAGTGAATTTGGGTGGCTATCGCCTCTCTCTGCTCTGATCAGTGGACTCTGCAGGCTGATACCTCCCTTCCCCTTTAGAGCACCCCAGAAGACACTCATGATGATAAAATAGGCTTTCCTATGGATTCTATTCATGATTAGATATTTCATAGCCCACTGTGATTCCTGTTTACACGTGAATGGTTATAAATGTTCTCTCCGTCCCATATGCTTGAATTTATCAAACCAGCTTGTTCTCCAGGCTCAGCGAACAGTTGTCCAGGCAAGTGGCCTTTAGACAAGGTCCTTCGCCATTGCCAGTCCACACATGGGGCAGGTAATTGTCATGTAAGAGGCTGACCTGACCTGCAGGGTGTTGTGTCATATGCCCATCCATTAGATGCTCAGGGCACTCTCCCAAAGATGACAGGAAAAGAGCCTTCAGACAATGCTAGTCATTGCAAAGTCACTCTTAGAGACTTTGTGCTTTAGGCTACCCGCTGACTGCTAATTAACTGCTCCTCTATTTTTGGCCAGTAATCGAGAGGTAAATTTTATGGCACACTCCTGCCTATCCCAAAGATCACCCTGTGGCTTAGCTGGAAATTACACATACCCCCACCCCCAGGAGATGCTCTGCTAATATCTTCTAATATCTAATGCTGAGAAACAGAATCCAATGTCACCCAGTGAGACAGAGATAAATGTGTCTCCTTAAATATCCTCCTGGCAAACCCCGTTTGCCATCTGGGCAGTGGCTCACCACCTCATCTGCTGCCTTCTTCCTTGGCAGATAGAGTTTGATTCTGAGGGCTTCAAAGAACTAACCAGAAGCAGACTAAGTATGGCCTTGAGCCTCATAAAAGTGAAGATGGCAGTTCTGACCTCAAGGTTACCGGAGGACATGGCAAACACAAAGACTTAGTAGAGCGCAGGCGTGCACAGTCAGTATGAGATCCTTCATTCCATCCATAGGGAATCTCAGTGGGGGAGGGGCGTGATCTAAGTAGAAAGTCAAGGTGAAGAGGAAAAGGGTTGAAGGGCCAGTGGAGCACTGCATTCAGAGGCAGGTCGATCCTCACTGAGTTTGAGACTAGCCTGATCTACATACCAAGCTACAGGGCAGCAAGTCCTACACAGTGAGGATTCTGCCTTAAAAAAAAAAAAGTTTATATCATTGCCCCACCCCCCACCCCCCTCTGCACTGTTAGAACAGAGAACAGCTGGTCAGAGGAACACTGAAGTATCTTGGAGGATCTTAATAAGGACTATGTAATGCCCCAAATAAAGAATAAACAACCACTGAACACTGTAGTGCCTTTTCAAAGCCATGAGTGAGTGATCTCAATTAAGAGAATGTAGTGTCAAGTTCAAAGCGTGCATAAAAACTCTCTGGCTTTCACCTCACGGCCCCCACCCTGAGCTCTTTGTAAATGGAACGGTATGATATTACCGAGAGCCAACTGGTTTTTGTTAGTTTTTTTGTTGGTTGGCCGGTTGGCGTTCACATGCACATATGCACTCTTGCAAAATGGCAATTTCTTAAGTGTTCCGTCTAAATGTAGGGGAGGAAACCGAGTCTTTAAAACATTTAAAATTCTTTAATCGAGGTCAAATAATTTAATCCTAACTGTGGGAGGGAACTGTAAGGAAAACCGAAAGTCCACAGGAGATCAGCTTTTATAACTTGTAACAATTCCATTCTCCCCCATCTTTCCATCATAAACCCATGATATAAATTTATAGAGTCCCAAAAGGCACTTCAGTCAAAGAGGCAGGTGCTTTCTCTCGATTCCCAGCAGGGCTCTGAATTAAGCATAGGGCAAAGGGACACCCCGTCTGCTAATTAGCTATTAAACGGGACAGCATGTATGTGTCACACTGAGACAGACAAGGGAACAGGCCATGCAGCACAAAGTAGCAGGTGGAAATGTGATCCTGGTCATTATGGACCCTGTGTCTGTGGTTACCCCAGCTCACTCCTACCGCGCTTTCCTGTGGGGGGAAAAGATAGAACTGAGAAGATGAGTCACACTCCCAGGATCTTGGCTGAGAGGCAAATCACTAAAGGGCTGCTACGGAGTATTTTATTTGACAACTGTACCTGCCCTGGTGTTGCTCAGAGAACCTTCTGGGAATACAAAATTCTGGAAACTACCTTGTGGGCCTTTTAAAACCCACCCACCAATCAGAAGGACAGCATAAACTCTCCCAAATTTGTAGATTCGATCTTCATCCCTTCCCCAAGCCTCAGGCTTCCTTAGCCGACTGCCAAGCAGATCTTCCTCATCTCTGTATCATAAGCATATCAAATTTGCTATGTCCCAAAACAAAAACGTCTCTCTTGACTTTGGCACTCCCAGGTTTCCAGGTGACTCATGTGTTTACCTGCCTTCCCGGGAACAGATGGGAAACTGCTCACATCGGCAGGCAGTCTGCAGCATGAGCCTACCTGGTGGATGGCCGTCTGTCATGGTGGGTGGAAGAGATGGCCAGGCTGGGTGCAGGGACAACCCTCCTGACGCTGCAGGAAGTGACTCTATTCAGTTTCTCTCCTCTGTTTCCATTTGCTCATTGGGCCAACTTTATCTTCCCTGCTCTGGAACTTGCACATGACCAGTGACAATCTACCCATGCCAGTTAAGTCACCATGGCACTGTGACAAAGCTTGGCACCCCAGAACCTGTGATGAGGCAGTGGTGGAATTGGGGCCAAGTAGCTAAAGGGTGGAGGCCGAGTGCTCTTTTCTTCCTTGGGGCCATGTGATCTCACTTCTGAGCACTGTCCCAGTCCCTGAAGTCCTCTTTCCTTTCTTCATTCCCCGAGGCTACAGTCCCTTTCCATATGACATGAAGGCAAGCCCCAAATGGCAGTCTCAGCCTAGACTCAATCACTTCCTCTAAGCCTTCCACTTCTACAAGAGGACTTGGGTCTTCTTTTGGGTGACATGTAAGTCACATGGCAGGAGCCAACCTACTGGTGGGACTATCTCACATCAGGTTGGTCGGATCTTGGGGACAGATCACTTGGGACTGAGCATGGACAAGCAGATAATCTGGGAGGGATCACTGTCAGGAAACTGCCCAAATATCTCTGAACGAGTGTGTCCCCTTCACCCTATGGGGAAACCTGCCTTACACACTTTTCCCTCACTCCTTACCCCTGGCAGCTTTCAGCCTTGCACTCCGCTAGCACACAAGAGCCAAACATAGCACATCCAGATGCCCAGAATCAAACCCTGTTAATGCAGTAGTGAGAAACGGAAACCATTAACGGAACTTCAGAGCAAGGGAAGCAAAGGCAAGCACACGGGTAAGACGCATGGTGAGCGTACGACCTAGTGCCTATCTGATAACCGACTCTGAAACATGAGCAACACAAGACTTCTGGGAGGCAAACTCTCATCAGTGACATCACAGGCCAGGTGGGCATTATGCTCTCCCAGCGTCCTCTGCTCCTTTCCAACAGCTTGGTCTATATGTGCACATGTCACTGCAC
Source organism: Rattus rattus (assembly GCF_011064425.1). Lineage (NCBI taxonomy): Eukaryota > Metazoa > Chordata > Mammalia > Rodentia > Muridae > Rattus > Rattus rattus. The sequence continues at coordinate 107,784,496 of NC_046154.1, read as the reverse complement.
TGTGAACGGGGTCAGTTCTGCAGCCCTGGACTCAGAATCTGCGAGAGGTCATCCGACTTCTGAACCGGTTTTCTCATCTATAGGATGGATATGATAAAAACTCTTTAGGGTTCTTGGGAATATTATCGGTGAACTTATAAAGCATATATTATGGTATCTGGCGTGTGGGTGTTGTCAATAAACAGGAGCTACTAGGTTGAATCATATGAGGGTGGTAATTTTGGTAGGCCAAACTAATATTATATATCTTTCTGTCAGAGGAATTATCATTTTGATTATTGACATATAATTATGTGCTTCTCCCACTAAAGAGTGAGCTCTTTGAGGGCAGGGACTCTGCTTGTTCCACACAGGACCTGGCACAGACGTGGCAGATAGTAGGTTTACAATATTTGCTAAATGAATCGTTATACTATGAGGAAGCTGATGATGCTGCTGATGTTGCTGACAATGCAGTCCTTTACCTCATTATCTGGAATACATCATCAATCATTATACAATTAATGTCTTGAGGGAAAGGATAAGTAATTGAATGAATACATTTTTCAGTCCATACAAGAAGTCTAAAGAAGCCACTAAGTCGATGAAAACTGCTATGAGCCTGTTTGCATTTATTTATTTATTTATTTATTTATTTATTTATTTATTTTCTCCAAGACAGGGTTCTCTGTGTAGCTCTGGGTGTCCTGGAATTTGCTCTGTTCACCAAGCTGCCTGAAACTCAGATATCCACCTGCCTCTGCCTTCTGAGTGCTGGAATTAAAGGTGTGCACCATGACCATTCAGCTTTGAGCCTGTTTTTTTGTTTATTGCCACCAGCAACCTGCTTTCATTTTTACCCTTCGAGAAGGCTATTTGGTATTAGGTGAAAGTATTAGGGTTGCTTTAGTCCCATGGGCCTTCCAGGTAAATGAAAGACATGGTGACAAGCCAGAAGGACAAGGGGTTACAGTGTTCACTGTAGTCTGCCTAGGGACAGCCGTTGGCTGGCAACTGTGTAAGAACCTCGTGCTCGTGGCACTCACTTATCATGCTTTGCTCTAAGACTTGTGAGGTTAACTCCCTGAGTCTCTCACCAAGCATTCAAGAAGGTCCTAAAAATAAAAATAAATAAAAGGTCCTGTATATAACCACCAGAAAACTAAGAGAGGCCCATGAGCAAGGATTAAGCAAGAAGACGGAAAACTCAGGACAGAATTACAGAGAAAGGGAAGATTTAGTCCTCCTGTATAAAACTTTGACATGTCAAGGAATGGTTGGTCCCTGTGTTTTAGAATAAAGTCAGACTTAAAAGATGGGCAAGCACTGTTTAGTTGTGACAACCTATGAAGAAATGGACAACATGAAAAGGCAAAACATTCATTTAAAAGAGAAGCATTTACTTCAAATAACCTAAACTTGAGGGATGATAAATTTATGCACAGGGAGTAGAGGAAAGGCCACAAACACCCAGGGAAATGCCCTCCACCATGGCTCAGTGCTTAGCCTCTGTGATATGTAACAGGTCAGTGAAAGAGATGGGTAACCTGTACAGTGCCATTTTGACTTTAGAGCTCAGAACAGAGCATTAGGGAATGAGACAGAGAGTTTTGTGATTTCTCATAGCACCGAGGATGGTGTTTTCACCTCTAGCTACTGTTTACAGAAGCATTACCACAGGGTTATAATTATGGGGTTTGCTCAGTTACAAAGGGTCTGAGTCTTCCATCAAAGGGGAAGGAAACGAGTTACTTTGGGCATGTCCTGAGTCTTTCATGCTCGCTGGATAATGGAAGTCTAGTGGCCAAAGCAAAAGCCCCCAGGCATAGAGAGTTTGAGGGCCTGAAGTTCTCTTCCTCCCACTTTGCTGGAAGAAGTGAGGGTCTGGGGCTTCAGTCCTGAGCTGCCATCCACATGGACCACAGGTCTCCTCTCCCTTCAGGTATGAAACCAGAGTTCAAGGACTTCAAGAAGAAGCCACCGTAGCACTGAAAAGTTGGCAGAGACTTCTTGGGGGACATCTCTGGCAAGACCAGGGATCCTTACAGTGTCTATTTATGACCAATATTGTTTCCTCTCCACTTCCCCTCTGGCGTATAATCCTGAAACTTACCACATTCTTTGACAGCTATTTCATCTCTGGGATTTAGGACCTGGGACCTGGGACCCAGCCCCGACCCTGACTTCCCCTCAGTGCGTACTCACAGACATTTCTAACTCTATATGCTCTTGCCGGACACTGGTCCTGGTACACAGTACCACACCAGCAGCTCTGAACCCGTGAAAGCTTCACAAAAAACTACAGCACCGATGACCCGGCATCTGGAACAATACGTATATGGTTTCTGAAATGACTCAGCATGTTTGGCTGACTTGATGAGACAGAGAAACTGGAGGTAAAACATTATCTTCCTTCTCAAAGAAATTTGTTCCAGACCATTCAACATCCAGTCGCTGGATACACAGTAGATATAGGTATAGATACATCTGGATACACAGGTATAGACCTGATAGACAGACTTTCCATCAGTATCAACGATCAGAGGGGAAAACAGAGCCTTGCCTTCTTGAACCTCGTTTTACAAGCGGAACACTACCAGCCCACTGGCATTTAAGGTTAGAGGAAGGTAATTTTCCCAGGATGAAAGTGGTAGCTGTACCCACAGGCCCCCACCGGGCATCAGTCCCTCACTAATCTTGACTTTGTGTTCTTCATTCGGCAACCTCCCCGTGCCTATTCAGGTCCTGCTGGCTGAGCAACTGGAGACGGAGAACAGGTTTCCTGAATCTCCTCGCTCTGCACTTCCGCCAGTAAGCGCACTGGCTCCCCGAGGATGCTCTTGGCTTAATGGGTTTTTGTAGTTTCCCCTTCCTTCCTGCTACAAAGCCTAGCTTAGCACGAAAGCCTCCCCCCAGATTCCTGAGCCAGTTGGTTGATGTCTCCCAGAACTTTCCACCACGCTGCAGAGCCTGCTTAGCCACAACAAATAAGTAACTGGGTGGTATGCACGCATAATCCTCAGAGGGCCCCAGCAGACAACACTACTTTTCTTCCTAGGCTACAACTGAGGTCATTCACTTTTAAGTCAGCTTACATAGGAAGGGAGTGATGGGCTAGAGTTCGTGCATTGAACAGATTTTAACATCTTCCTATGACCAGTCAGGAAACATACTACCACAGCCTAAAATGTGTTCCTCTGTGGAGTTCAAACCACTGGGGCTCAAATCCAAAGCTGCTGGACCTCAGAGCTGGGCAAAAATCACACAGAAAGAAATGCTTTTGTGTTTGAAATGTGGGGGGTCTGAGAAGATGGCTCGATGGATAAAGCACACACGTTATGGAAATGTGAAGACTTTGTTTAGGCTTCTTGAACCCTGAGAGAGATGCGGTAGCAATAGCGGATGTCTGTAATCCCAGTGCATCTCTGGCTGGATGGGAAGTGCGGACAAGAGAATCCCGGGTTTACAGGCCAGCTGGTTCTGACTGCAGCAGGAATGTCAAAAGTCTTCCTTCAAGGGGGAAGGTAAGGAGCAATACCTGGGGTTTCCCTCCAATCTCCATGTATGCACTGGGCAGTGCATATCCATATTTTCACACACACAGACACAGACACACACACACACACACACACACACAAAAGAGAAAGAGAGAAAAAAAAGGTTGACAGTAACTGTAATTCGATACCAGTCCATACTCATTAGGATAGCTAAATTAAAAAACAGATTAAGAGCTATTGGCAAAAATGTGGGGAATTACAATCCTATGCATGGTATGTACAGTGACGTAACGCGAAAAATAGCTCAGCAGTCCCTTGGAAAAATAAAATAAAATACAGAAGAATTGTATGCTCCAGTAATTCTACCTCTAGATGTAAACCCAAAAGCACAGCAAGTGGAGACCTGAACAGGTTTGCATATCAAATAGTCAGTGCAGACTTACCCACCATTGCCTACAGGTGGAAATGCTCAAGCGTCCATCAACACATGAGCACACAAGCAAAGGCGTGGGACAGGCACACAGTAAACTATCACTCGGTCATTGAAGGGAAGGCCCTTCTGATACTCGCTGCAACTCGGATGAACTTTAAAACAGTTATAGTAAGCAAATAAGCCAGACAGACACAGAGGGGACAGATATTGAATGAGTCCTTGGATATGCAGTGTCCAGAACATGTCAACTTTTGGAGACAGAAAGTAGAATAGAAATTATCAGACGTGGAGGAGACAGGGATAAGGAATGATTGTTGAACAGATAGTGACTTTCAGTTTGGGGGCGCTGAAAGCATTCTAGGAATAGTGGTAATGGCTGAACAATTCTGCACTTACCAACATTAAATTATACTCCTAAAATAGTATAAATGGTGCACCTCATATAAAACATATTTTACAATTAAATAAATGAAATTTTTGATCACAGATGAAATGATCTTAAGAGCAGTCAGTACCCAGCGGTGACACTGACAATTTCAGAATGAACAAATATTTCTTCCTAAGGCAGGGAAGTAAAGGTAAGGCTCCCATAAGCTTAGCCTGTCCTTGATCCAGTAGGCCAGTCTTTCACCTCTCAATACTGTGGTTTAGTTCAAATGTAATGAGTACAGCATAAGGCTGTGCAGGGATACTGGAGTTAGCAAATTCAGACAGCTGGTTCAACAGAAATGTGTCTGTAAGAAAATTGTACCTGGTTAGGAAAAAGCTTAGAGTATAGAGTACAAAGATTGTTGTTGACTTGAAATTCTTTGAAATATTTTTAAGATTACAATTTCAGGGTTGAGGGAGGGGGCATGGCTCATTCAGCAAAGTGTTCACTGCATAAACATGAGGACCAGAGTCTGATATTTTGATTCCCCAGCACTCACATAAAAAGTCAGGTGTGACTTTCATAAGCCAACAGGAGGGCTTACTCATGCATGGTGCAAAGAAAACAAAACACACAAATAGCAAAATAAGTAAATAATGAGGAAATGAGAAGAGGAGGAGGAGCATGCGTGTGTGTGTGTGTGTGTGTGTGTGTGTGTGTGTGTGTGTGTTTTTAAGAAACTGAAATTATTTTGCATAAGGCTATACTGGTAGATACATGATTGTACACATTTCCCAAACTTAGACCCATAACTCACAAAGAATGAACTCTGTTGTAAACTACAGACACTAGCTAACACGATGAGTCAAGTTTTGGTCAGGGCCTATAATTCCATCGCTGAGGAGGCAAGGAGAGGGAGATCCCTGAGACTCTGATGGACCAGACTAGCCTAATTGGTAAGCTCCAGGTTCAGTGAGATGCTTGGATACAAAAATTAATGTAGAGAGCAATCCAAGAAGAAATTCTGTGTTTACCTCTGGCTTAAACGTATGCATGTTCTCTCACACAGAAACACATGCACACGCACAGGCAGTTAATTTGAGATAAATGCCTATTTTCCATCTTCCTAAAGTTAAATGCAGGACGTGATTTCTCCAGGGTCAACAGTCTGGCCTGGGCTTTGATCTCCCTAATGCCCACTTGGATTTGCTAAGGTAAAAGAGGCTGCCTGGCAGGCCTCAGACCAAGTATCTCATGCAGGAGCCATCAGTATACAGAACTCTCTTTTTAAATGAAATATCATTGTGGTGTAGCGCTAAGACTGCACCATATAGATGTTGTATGAGTTAGCACTATGAATGAGAAAGAAAAGCCAGGTAGAAACAGGACTGAAGAAGATGTGTTGGGACATAATCCTCTTGTTCTAAATGCATGGAATCCTTATTATATGGTTATTACATTTAAAACATGGTTTGCTATGTATGGTTATTAATTAAGGCAACTATCACCTTGAACTTGCAGGCGGGGGTTTCTGGGAACTGGTGGCCTCTTTTCCTGCTCAGAGCACCTCTGTTGGAGAGAAAGCACATCGTTCTGTCAGTCTGCAGTCTATAGCTGAGCCTGGGGTGGGGGGACGGACACCGTTGCTGCAGTGAACTCTAGCGCTCTTTGTGTAAGTCCCATAGAAGATTTAAAGTTCCTGAGAAGAAGAATTGCACGAAGGCCAGCATCTTCCAGTGTTTTCAGAAAGGTGCTTATGGACCTACCAACCTCTGAGGATTACAGTGCGCTGATCAGAAGCCAGCCCAGAGCCTCACATGGGCAGGAGAGCCTGGAGGTACATCAGAAGACACATGGAACCTATTTAGACTTACAAATGGTCTATGCGTCCTAGTTGCTTTTCCTAATTTTCGGCAGAGGTTTTCAAACGTCTGAAGGAACATAAAGTGTGTGTGCTCGAAGAACCATTTTTGTGTTGGTGGTTGTTGGTTTTGTTGACTGTTGGTTGTTGAAAGAGCTCTACCCTAAACCATAGACACTATTTTACACGAAGACTTGTTTGGTTTAATAATTGTAACAAACATTCCACACCAGTGCAACCCATTCCTAACAGGATTTTGCCTGTGAGGAGAGGCATAGGAAAACTCTTCACTACTCACTTGCTTTCCTGCAGACCTGAATCTTCTTTACAAAGAGTCTACTAATTGAATAAGAAAACAGAAGTGCTTATAATTTCCGAGTCATTTATTCCTAATGGCATTTTACAAGGTCGTAACAAACTGAACGGAACAATTCATACCGGAACAATTCATACCGTGTGTGGTAAGATAACATGGAAAGCAATGATTGTTTTTCTAAAGAGCCAGTCCTATCTAGAAATCTGTCTTTTGATTAAAAAAAAAAAAAAAAAAAAAGCACCAAAGGGTGCGGCTGGGTGTGGCCCCATGCCTTTAATAGCACCACACAGGAGGCAGAGGCCGGTCTATCTCTATGATTTCGAGGCCAGTGTGGTCTACATAGTGAAGGTTGTGGTGAGGCAGGGATACACATAGAGATCCTGTCTCAAAACACCAAACCAAAACGAAAACAAAACAAAAATGTAGGACAGCATTTCTAGCCTCTGTGACCAGCCTCTCCGCCCTATAACAGTGGCCCAGGTGGCAGTCAGTGATGGCAGAAGACAGGAGAGAACCTTGCTCTGTCTCCCTTGTTTGTTCCTTAGAGACAAGGAGCTGAAAGGTAAATCCTGGCCCACCAGAGTCGTAGGGAGCCAGGTGGAGTTGTGGGGTGTAGAGGGGAGTGGGGCATGGCTTCTTCTCTCTGGAGTGTTATCCTTGTCTTGAGCTGCACTCACTCTAGCTCAGTTAAGACTCCGCGTGCCTTAAAGTGACACTGTCACACCTGGGTGATTAGAAAGGCCTTCAAAATGTGAGTACGTAAGAGGAAGACACCCCCGCTAAGGTTTCCAAAGGACAATAGGAAACCAAGAATGAAACTGCGTTTGGGTTGGTTCAGTAAAGGAGCTAGGCTAGGTACTCCGCTGGAGTCGTTTTTTAAAGCTTTCTCGATCCTTTCGAAGAGGGTAGATTAGGGAAGGCAAGAGTGACCTTGAGAGTCGTTACAAAGATCCACAGTATTCCAACAGATGATTTTAGCAAGGAATTGAGAAGAACCGTTTCTTATTTCATTAACACGTGGTAGTTAGCAAGTACAAGCAAATAGGGTTTGGAACCAGATAGGAAGTGAAGTGGGATGGGCGAGGTATTCAGGAGGTTTCCAGGTTTGGGGGCCTGAGGAATAGGGCAGAAGGTCTCACTCAGAGTTGGGGCTGGGAAGCCCTTTTGCAGAAGTAAGCTTGGCAATAGCAGGGAGGGGGTGTTGGTATCAGGAATTGCCTTTAGCAGAGACACTGGTCACCATTGCCGTGGCAACGTCCATACATTCCCAGAAGACCTTTCGGTTCAATTCGCACCTCCCTCCACCTGGGAATCCTTAAGTTACATCCCCCACCCCCCAAAAGGCAGACACCTCCACCCTCGTTCTCTTTTCTCTTCTTTCTTTCGCCCCTTCCCCTTGTTTTGTTCCCCCATTAAATCTCCTCACTTGGAACCCTGTTGGTGTGGGTTTGGTGTGCTCTTTCTGGATAGGCACAGCCGATTTGTAATAACAACGGGGTGGGGCACTCCTAATAAATACAGGCTTTAGCAAGCTCCTGGAGCTACTCTACAACAGTTCCAAACAGCTTTGGTTGCTCTGAGATGTCTCAAGGAACAGAAGCCAAATGCATGGACCTGAGATGTATTCTGAAATAGGGGTTGGCTAGAATTAAGCTTTTGTTTAGTTTAGGAACCACAAAGTCTTCCATAATAACTCCTCACGGGTGCCTGGTTCTTCAGGCCGGCCCACGTTCTAGAGAGAAATACATGTGGTGTTTCTCCCTGCTGTTTCCTGAAGGCAGGCCTTGCCTTTCCAAGATGAATGCTTTTGTCAACAGATGCCCACTTTGGCAAACATCCCTAAATGGCTTCAGAAGACCTTAGAGCAGGACAGAATGCCCATCATCCTTGGCAACAAGCAGAGAAGTGGCATTTGTTTCTCCATGTTCAGAGTGGAAACATCTGTCTAAAGCCAAAGTTGGCTGAGAACCTGGGGGTGGTTGGGGGAGGTGGTTGGAGAAAGGTGTGTGAGCACACACATCCTTAAACTCAGGGTTGGTCAGCTGGATGACCCGAAAGCCCCCTCCATGAAGTAAGACCCCTATCTCACTTCAAGAGAACTAATTGGAGGATTTCGTTTTAAGACATCAGAGGTAAATTTCTTGGCTCACACTCTTGAAGCTATATACCCTTCAGCCCCAGACTTGGTGATAAGGAGCCAGCTACAGTAGGTGTCTTTCCAAGTGCTGCCTGACTAGCTAAATCAGCAATACACGTATTAGGAGAGGCGGTCAGAAGTCAAAGGTCTACAGATCTTTGAAACATCTGCTTGTAGGGACTGCCATTCAGATCTTCAAAATGTGCATCCAAATAAGAACAAAGTCTTGTGAGAGAGTTTGATTGAGTTGTTTGGGTTGTGGATTTCAAGAGCCTGGAATGAGGGAAGGGTTGGTGACTGCTTTCTTGGGGGCAATTTCTAAACACACCATGCTGGTTTTCCTCCAGTGGGCACTGGGAAAGTAGTTTGACTTCTAGAGAAATCATGAGGATTTATGAGTTGATGAATGTCAGGGTTTTGGGTTTGGAAATGACTCTAAAGTTATGTAATAGCACAAGCGTTAACAGGGGAGAAGCTAGGAGTGGAAGGCCACATCCTTTACACTATTCTACAGTTTATCTCTAAGTCTGAAGTTACCACAGGTTCTAAAACACACTTTTTAAAAATTAGGAATTGGTGTAGTAGACTCAGGGCTTTTGTTCCTATTACTCATTTATTAAATATTCTTTTGCTCATGAAAGAAAAATAATGTGATTAATTTTAGATAGGTTTATCTTAAAAAGCACTGCATTTTACAGTAGTTCAAACACACATGCCCAGAACATCCTCAACTGTGTGAAAAAGATCCTCAGTTTTCAATTCCATGTGGAAAAGGTCCTGGCTTATTCCAAAGGATTTCGGTTTAGATCTAAAAACTTGCGTGCATCGTCTACTCAAGGAAGAGCCGTGTTGGTGAGGAAAACATGTTTCATCCTGTTTTGTTTTAAACTGCCAGATGAGCTCATACATATCTTAATACAGAGTTTGGGGTGCTCCGTATCTGGCTAGTTCATGCAGTCATAGAAATCTGTTTTATCCTTTGCTACCACCCCTGGGTTATCCAGAGATAACCCTAAGGGAGAAGCATTTCAATTTTGTTGATATTAGATCTGGCAGCGCCTTTTACAGGCCCTTACAAGCCTCACACTGAATTTGGGGTCACTATAACGTTCTAACTGGTAAAAACACCATGCAGTTATATGCCCGCATTTATAATCCCAGCACTCGGGAGGCAGAGATGGGAGGACTGGCACTCAGGACCAGCCTGTGCTATCTACAAGGACTATCTCGGAAACAAGTGCTGGGGAGGTGGCTCAGTGAGGGACAGCACTTGCCTTGCAAGCATGGGGATCTGAGCTTCCCAGCACCCATGCAAACAGCCTGTTGTAACAGTACTCACGCCCGGTCCAGTCACCAGAGCAGTTATGTCAGCATGTGCGCATACAAAAGAATCGCTGGGGCTTCCCAGTTACCAGTATAGCTCCAGGTTCAGCAAGAGACCCTTGGCCAGTGCCGGAGAAGGACACCTAGTATCTCCCTCCTCTGCCCTCTGCCCATTCCATCACAGACAGACAGACAGACAGACAGACACACACACACCCCAATCCTATTCAGAGAGTACTGAGTTCTGAGGAATTAGGATTCAATAAACTACATGTATAAAATTAACGAACCATTTCACTTTACGATTTCCTTTCATGATCTGGAAGGTCCCAAGGATTTTATCGGGAACATAGCACATCAGAGAAAAAGCTTCCTTTGGATTTGAATATGGGCAAATCTGGCAATAGTACAGTGTCCTCGGGGAACATCTAGTCTAATCCTCACACGCTTGGATTTTTCTTCACAGGTTTCAAATGGCTGGGTGCTTGCTTAGTTTCTGGGTGTGGTGGGGATGCTAGAGTCTTGACAATAGAGCTAAAAATATCCCGCCCATAAAACCTATTATGAATTAATTTGATGTAATTTGAAGGATTTTGTGATACTCATGGAGTGATTTTTCTCTTCTATAAAACAAATGCCAGTGGCCAGCGGCCAGCACGAGCCAGTTAGATGACGGAAGGGAAATTTAAAGGCAAATACAAACTATGCTGTATCCTTTAGCTTTGAAAGTGGGGAGCGGGCAGGAGGGAAGAAAGAAACTCTAGGCATCTGGCATTCCTTGAGTTATTATTATGGGGATATAGGATGAAGTTTTAAACACAAATGGCTGAAATGAAATGACAGACTGCTTTATGTGGAACGGTTATTTTGAGTGATCTGACTGAAGTGGCTCTACTCACAGGCGCCTACACCCGGCTCCAGAAATACGTAATTCTTTTCCTTCAAATGTTGCTCAGAACTGTGGAAGTTTTTCCTGCTGAGTCTCCAGGGAAGAAGGAAGCAGCCAGTACTGGAGACCATGACAGTAGCGAGATGGCAAAGGAGTCCAGGCTTACTGAGTGCTTGCCAGGGCTCTTCCAGTGTTAAAGTACTCTCTACTGAATGCTTAGGGAATCCTGAGGGCAAACCACTGAGGTGAGAAAATAGGAAGGTCCTCGACCTATCCCTGACCCTGCAGCCAACTATAATTACTGAACCGGTACCGTGAGCCCTTTATGAAGTGATGTAGAAACAACTTCCTCTAACAGCTCAAAACCTGCCAACGGGCTTCCTGTTCAATTCAAAATAAAATCCAAAAACTTTACAAGCCTTTCAAGACTTTCCCCGCATCCGCACAGCCCTGCAGGAGCTTTGGTAGTTCCTCAAACGGCATCCCACCTCCCAGTCACTTGAGGGAAGGAAACTCCGGCCTCTGCTCCCAAGAGCTTTCCTAGGCATGTACTGTTCCCTTCCTAAAGACGTTCAGGAGCTGCCCGAGCCATTCCCCAGCACATCTCAGGGCTGTTTTTCTGCCTCCCCTGCATAAGTAACCCCCCCCCCCCCCCCCCCCCCCCCACCCCCCACCCCGGTTACTTCGTTACTTTGTTGCCAGGAATTCCTTTCTTCTTCTACGTTTGATTATGAGCATCGGCTCTCTCAGACCCGGACTCGGGTGTAAACGCGACGAGAGAGGATTTAGTCTTCATTCGTTTTGCTGCGTTCCTAGAAAGTGTTGGAACCTGGCAGGTGCTCTCCATTTATGTTTGCGGAGTAAACTAATGAATAAATATATCAGCAAGTTACAAATGAAAAGCAGCGAGGAACAAAAAACCAATCCAACTTGCAAATAGCACTAATTCTGCTTGCTTTCATCTTTTTTAATATTTATTTTTTAGTATTTTAAAAATTATGTGTATGGGGTATGTGCACGTGAGGTCCGGAGCTCTGGGAGGCCAGAGGTATCGGATTATTTTCGCAGCTGTAGTTACAGGTCATGGTGGGAGCCGCCTGATATGGGTACTGGGAATCAAACTTGGGCCCTCTGGAAAAAACTGCATGCTTTTTAACCTCTGGGCCATCTTTCCAGAGGACCCTGGTTCAATTCCCTGCACCCAATATGGTCTATAAATATCTGTAACCCCAGTTCCAGGGGACGCCAACACACTCTTTTGGCTTCCAATGGTACTGCATGCGTAGGATCCACAGACATACACGTAGGCAAAATACCCATACTTATGAAAATAAATAATATTAAAGGGATTTCTAAATGTGTTTATTTTTGTGTTTGTGTAAATGAATACTGTTTGTGGTAAGATTAAAAAGGAATGTTTTCTATCAGTTCCTGCTAGCCGGATTCGCTCACTCCAGCTGCTACTCTGCCATGCTATCCGCAAGCCGCCCTCTCCCAGCTGTCTCCCTTTTAATCACCCTCTTCGCGTGGTCCCCTAGGTAGTAGTTACCACGCCTCACACACACACACACACACACACACACACACACACACACACACATCTTGTCCTGTGGGCCCTCTCCGCTCTCACTCCGCTCGGGCAAGAGAAACAGATCCCCACGCCCCAACCGCCTCTCTTTTTTTTTTTTTCCCCGGAGCTGGGGACCCGAACCCAGGGCCTTGCGCTTGCTGGGCAGCGCTCTACCACCACTGAGCTAAATCCCCAACCCCTCCAACTGCCTCTCAGCCATTTCTTTCACACACTGTCCTCTTTAGCCCGGTTAATCAAAGTTCCAGAAACCTATAATTTAGCAATTAGATTTACATGTTAAATTCCCAATCTACAATACATCCACACAACAAATTCGCTGCCAATTAATAAAGATTTAAACCGCCCACTAGACAAGATAAAATCGACCCGGTCCACCTGGATCTGGATAATCCTGCTCTGTTATCTCCATCTTGATTTTTCTCGCTCCTCTTCCTCCTCCCACTTTCTAGACTTTTCCCCGTCTCCCCTTCCTTCTCATCCAATGATAGGCTACTCCTGATCCTGGGCCCGCCTTCCTGCATAGTGATATCATCCTACAGAGTATCATGGGAGTTTTCCCACAGTGGGTCGAAGACGGCGTTGGATCCCCTGGAGCTGGAGTTACCAGCAGTTATGAGGAGCCTGATGTGGGAGCTGGGAACCGAACTCAGATTCTCTTGACCACAGAGCCACCTCTCTGGTCCCAGTTCTGCTCGCTAAGCAAGTAACTGGATGAACAGTGTCTACATCTGCTTTCTTTCCTATTTCTCCCTGAATCGATTCATTTAATCTTTTCTATCTTCAAATAAACCAACCACACACCATTCCATGCATAAATCACATTTGATGTGTTCAGTTCAACTCCATACCTTACTTTCTGAGGAGACTTTTACAACATAGGCATTTTGGGAGGGCAAATGTGCCCAACACTACCTGACTTGGTGACACTTCTCAGATTCTGTTGATGTAGTGTGACAGAGATTACAACGTGATGCACTGTGGAAGTCAGCATAACCAACGTGTCCCGTGGAATCAGGACAGCTAGAGACGGATTTTATCTCTGCATTTTTAGGCACTGTAAATATGTATTTTGTACCTTGCCAACTATTTCAGGGGCGCTATGCCATTTAAGTTTTTCTTGTATGACAATCTCTGTAACAGGAATGGATACTAATGATGAATTCTGATAATATTAATGACTGACGAGACCATACATAGAAGAGCGAGATGGGCCTTGCACAGGTTGACAAATTTATCTCTTGTCCACTTTGTCTTTAATTTCCAGTTAAAAATAATTAGCCTGGAAGCTTTGTAAGGGGATTAAAAAACTTAAACGATCATTCTGGTGTGAAGAGATTTTGGTGCCACTTGAAGGAATTTGGCAGGAATTTGATATCTGCCTGGGACAATGAAGTAACCTCAAGGCAGATACGGCCCAGGAATGTACTGTATTCCTCATAGCTGGATCATCCTGACAAACCACGAGACATAGTGACCACAGAACTTTGTTTATTGCCTCGAGTTTTCGCTGCTTCTTCCTTGCTACTTTGTTTATGCTTTGTTTGTTCCTTGACTGTATTGTTTGTGCCTTAAGGACTGGCCGTATTCTTTGTGTGTACCCAGAATGATATAAAAGTGGACCGGAAAAAAATTAAACTCCTCGTCAGCCTCAGAACAGCCGGAAAATTACTTTTCTTTGTCTTCAATTTATTTGTTTTACTTATTTGAGTTTGCAAGACGGGGACTTTATGAGGGTCTAGCTATCTTTGAACTCATTCTGCACACCAGGCTGGCCTCAGACTCAGAGATCTGACTACCTCTGCCTCCTGTGTCTGGGTTTAAAGTTTGCACAATCACCACATGGCTTTAAATTTTTTTCATTCCTTTCTTCTTCTTCTTCTTCTTCTTCTTCTTCTTCTTCTTCTTCTTCTTCTTCTTTTATTAATCAGATATTTTATTTATTTACATTTCAAATGTTATCCAGTTTCCCCTCCAGAAACCCCCTTATCCCATCCTCTCTCCCCCTCCTTCTATGAGGGTGCTCCCCCACCCACCTACTCTTGCCTCCCCCATGGGTCCGTCCCTCCATTGTACTCTTTGGTTGGTGGTTTAGTTCCTGGGAGCTCTGGGATGTCTGATTGGTTGATATTGTTCTTCCCATGGGTTTCAAACGCCCTCAGCTCCTTCGGTCCTTTATCTAACTCCTCCATCGGGGACCCCATGCTCAGTCTGATGGTTGGCTGCAAGCATTTGCCTCTGTATTTGTCAGGCTCTGGCAGAGTCTCTCAGGAGACAGCTATATCAGGTTCTTGTCAGCATGCACTTCTTAGCATCTTCAATACTGTCTGGGTTTGGTGGCTGCATACGGGAGGGATGCCCAGGTGGGGCAGTCTCTGGATGGCCTTTCCTTCAGTCTTGCTCTACACTTTGTCTCAATATTTCTTCCCTTGAGTATTTTGTTCTCTCTTCTAAGAAGGACTGAAGCATCTGCACTTTGGTTGTCCTTCTTCTTGAAGGGCTACTATCCACTTATCAATGAGTGCATACCATGTGTTTTCTTTTGTAACTGGATTATCTCGCCCAGGATGTTATTTTCCAATTCCATTCATTTGCCTATGAATTTCACAAAGTCATTGTTTTTGATAGCTGAGTAATACTCCATTGTATAGATGTACCACATTTTCTGTATCCATTCCTCTGTTGAAGGGCATCTGGGTTCTTTCCAGCTTCTGGCTATTATAAATAAGGCTGCTATGAACATAGTGGAGCACGTGTCTTTGTTATATGTTGGGGCACCTTGTGGGTATATGCCCAGGAGTGGTATAGCTGGGACCTCAGGTAGTTCTATATCCAATTTTCTGAGGAACTGCTAGACTGATTTCCAGAGTGATTATACCAGCTTGCAATCCCACCAACAATGGAGGTGTGTTCTTTCTCCACATCCTCACCAGCATCTGCTGTCACCTGAGTTTTTTTATCTTAGCCATTCTGACTGGTGTGAGGTGGAATCTCAGGGTAGTTTTGATGACTAAGGATGTTGAACATTTCTTTGGGTGCTTCTCAGTCATTCGGTATTCCTCAGCTGTGAATTCTTTGTTTAGCTCTGTACCCCATTTTTTTAGTAGGATTATTTGGCTCTCTGGAGTCTAACTTCTTGAGTTCTTTGAATATATTGGATATTAGCACTCTATCAGATGTAGGATTGGTAAAGATCTTTTCCCATTCTTTTGCATGCCATTTTGTAGATCAACCCTTACTCAGACTAACCAGGGGACACAGAGACAATCTCCAAATTAACAAAGTCAGAAATGAAAATGGAGACATAACAACAGAAACTGAGGAAATTAAAAAAAAAATCCATCAGATCCTCTACTACAAAAGCCTGTACCCAGTGAAACTGGAAAATCTGGATGAAATAGACAATTTTCTAGACAGATACCAGGTATCAAAGTTAAATCAGGATTAGATAAACCATCCAAACAGTCTCATAACTCCTAAAGAAATACAAACAGTCATTAAAAGTCTCCCAACCAAAAATAAGCCCCAGATTAGTTGGGTTTAGTGCAGAATTTTATAATACCTTCAAAGAAGAACTAATACCAATACTCTTCAAACTTTCCACAAAATAGAAACAGAAGGAGCACTACCCAATTCGTTCTATGAAGCCACAATTACACTCAATTACTACATGAAGACCCAACAAAGAAAGAACTTCATCCCCATTTCACTTATGAATATCAATGGAAAAATACTCCATAAAATTCTTGCAAACCGAATACAAGAACACATCAAGGGGGTTGGAGAGATGGCTCAGTGGTTAAGAGCACTGACTGCTCTTCCAGAGGTCCTGAGTTCAAATAGCAGCAACCACATGGTGGCTCACAACCATCTGTAATGGGATCTGATGCCCTCTCCTGGTGTGCATGAAGACAGTGACAATGTACTCATATAAATAAAAATTAATAAAAAATTTAAAAAAAAACCACATCAAAATAATCATCCATCATGATCAAGTAGGTTTCATCCCAGGGATGCAGGGATGGTTCAATATATGGAAATTCATCAACGTAATCCACAATATAAACAAACTTAATTTTTTTTAAAGTGGCATTGTCTATCTGTTTTATCCTGGTAAGGTAAGAAAAATAAGGATTAGCCAATTTTCTAGAAAGATGTTGGATACTAGATACATTACCCTATAGGAAAGTATATGAAGCATGAGAAATACTACACATCTGAGGTTTGAATGTATTCAATGCTGAGAACCAGTAGGAACACAGGAGTCCAGGGTATCCAGGAAAGTGGATACCAACAAACTGTACCATCCAACAAACACTTCTAGTATTAATTGTGATTGGCACAAGCCTTACCAGTAGCTCAGGATCAGGCACTTGACTACTTTGTAAATTTGGTTTCTTTATCTAGAAATTGAGGGAAAACTCTGTTATGTTGGCTTCACATTATAGCCATAGGCCATCCAGAGGGAAGAGAAAACTGCTAAGTATCATCTCTTATGATTAATAGAACGATTGCAGGTGTATATACTAACGTCACCTATTCTTGGAACAGCTTTGGCCCCAACACATCGTCGAAGCTGTGGATGCTTTCTGTTTCTTTGAAAATTTAAAGCAAGATTTAAGTTACTTCTTCCCTCAAGCAAGCAGCTGTTGGTATGACTACAATTTTAAGTCACTCTTTTTATCTGTGGGGAAAGCATGAGGTACTTAATGTAGAGTAATAAAAGATAAAAAACAATGAGGCTGAATTTATGATTATTTAAGTCTACTGATTGCTTTAGAGATTAGTCACAACATTCATCACATGTGAAGACAGACAGACAGACAGAATGAGACAAAGACAGAGAGAACAAGGTGAAGTCATTACAAACACGGAGAGCTGGAAGGAAATTGAATGACCGGGACACTTGATTTTGCTTATTTTTGCTTGCAGAGTTCCATGCTTGTTCAGGCAAGATGGAGTTTGCAAGAAGAGACTGGACTAAGTTAGCCAGAGGCAAAGACAGAGTGAGGGTAATAAGATTCCCTGAAACCAGAACATGGCATTCCAGGGCAAAGGAGTGCAGAAAACACCAGGGCTTGACATGTCACTACTGTGCAGAAGAGGTTAGCAAGCTCCCTTCAATGCTATTACAAGATGGTGCCAGTTCCGTTTGTTCCTTTTACCCTGAGTCTGGTCTTCTGTGTAGAAAAGAGGTAGTATTCAACAGAAGGAAAATTTACAGTACCTGATGTGACCCTAGTATGCAAGCATCTCCAGAGAGCATCTGTTTAAAACTGAGGGAAAGGCAAGTGCCAGCATGGAGGCACTGTAGACAATTCCCCGTTGGCTAGTGTCAAACATTCCTTATTACTGACCAGTCTGAAGAGAGACATCTGCACAGACAAGCAGGATCTTTTTATAGCTAGCCACTTCATAGCTTAGTTACTGTAATAGTGCCTTAAGGTCAATCCAAGTTGTCATGTCCTTTGTCAAATAAGTGTATAAAAACCAGATTTCCTAACAAACTAAAGCCATAGATTTAATTCATTGTCTTGACTCTTCTTTGTACCCTGTACCCAGTTGAAACAACTAAGGGGACTTACAGAATAGTAAGGATTTAATTTCTATTTTTTCACCTTGTCTTTGACCTACTTCAAGTTTCTGTTTCAGTAATGGGAGATGTCTTAGTCACTTTCCTCATTGCTGCAACAAAATACCTGGCAAAGGCAACTTCAGGAAGGACAGTTATCTTGGTTTACAGCTCTAGAGTACAGTCCATCAGATAGTGGCAACAGAAGTTGAGGATGCTGGCCATATTGTATCCACAGCCAGGAAGAAGAGAGAGATGAATGCTGGTGCTCAACTTCTCCCCTCCCCCCTCTAAACTCAGTACAAGACTCCAGCTTGTGGAATCAAGCTACGTTCATTTAAGGTGGGCCTTCCTCTTCACTTAAATTTTTCTAGAAACAGCTGTTGTGGAGCTGTTTCCTCCTTAGGATAAAGTCTTTTGTCTTAGAAAAACTTTAAGATATAGATAGAAAGGGGGAGGGTTAAACAACATGAAATTTTAAGTCGGGATGCTTATTTACATAGAGGGGAAACAACAGATGTTCTAAGAGGAGAATGAAACACTGTCCTGCAAGCAGGCTTGTTAGAGCTTGAAAACTAGTTAAGACAGTAATTAAACAACTGAAAACAGCTTCAGGAAGTCCCTGAAACTGACCAGATTTACTAGGTTTTCCCCAGCTTCTCCAACAGTGTTATAAGTAGTAAGAACTGTTGTGAAAAATCTCAGCCAAGCCTGACCTGGAAGAAGCAGAGACCTGCTGAATTGCCAGAAGCAACTAAGAGGGTGAACTGCATGAAAGACGTTCAGACCAACTGAGTCACTCCAGCTTGTTGATCTGCCTGTAGGCTGTGCACCATGCTCCAGGTCTCCAGCTGTGGTGAGCTGTCACACTGTGGCTTTGGCAATGCAGCTGTCTTTGAGTCATTTCTGCTCTTGTTAAGTAACCCCTGGCTCATATTCCGGGAGCAGTTGATATTTGTTCATAGTCTCCCCAGGTATAGCGTAGTGTCTCACAACAATACCCTCACAGATGTGCTCAGCAGCTTGTCTCCTAAGCAGTTCTAGAGCTTTTTGGGTAAGAAAACGTAACTGATAAAACATGGATGTCTTTGAATGTCAGTCTACCTGTCTCAATCACTTTCTTAGCATGCCGTGAGAAAGCCTCCCAGAGGCTGGTCTACACTCTCTCCCTGGCTTTTTTGGTTCAGTCTTTTCTCCCCTGGATGTGGTCATGCTCTTACCAGGCTTGTTAACACAGCCCACTTGGCTTCACAATGCTTATTAAAATTGGTTGCTACATCCCTAGATCTGGCCAGAGCCCAGACTAGCAGGTCTACTTCTACCAAATGAGTCTTACTATAGTTTCATTTCTGGTTGAATACAGTTTACTACCATGTGGATGACAGTGGGTTCAGTTCCTTTTGTGATGCAGCCAATGCCAAGTGAGTATTTATTCTACATGATCATAGTTTCATTTATACATGGAATACCGAGGAGCTACCACAGACCACTGCCAAATGGACAAACCAATGTCTTTGTCATTAAGGGACTGCGGATCTAGTAAATCATTGCTTCTTACATTTAATGGGCATAGGGTCACCAGAAGGGAGTGTCAAAACGCAGTGTCTTTCCTCCGAAATTACCTTGAGGTGGGGCTTGATACCATAACAGTCTTCCAGTTGATCACAGTGTAATCATACTTGAAGTAGAAAGTACACAGGGAACTACACGGGCAGGTAGAGAGAGGTGAGCGTGGCCATACAGGGAAACTGAAGCTGAGAGCCAAGGGATGAGTAAGAATTGGTCAGAACTGAAGGATTACATCTGTTCGGAGACATGGAGGGTAGCAGAGGCAAAAGATAAACAAAGTGAAATGTTATTTCCATTTACCCAAAACCTGAACCGAAGGAAGCATTTTATGATGACGCACTGCAAGGGAGTATGATAAACTATCAAAGACAATGGCTGTCGAATGCATCCAAAGTAGCTGCCAAAAGGCACTAAGGTTCTCAGTGATGTCCAAGGATCCCATGCCTACCCCTTCTCTCCATTAGTTCAATGTGGTAAACTCAAGGGGATCATGGGAGCCAGGACAGTGCAAACCAGTTCAGATAAAGAACTGCGTGGGCTGCTTTGAACCCTGACACTGTTTCAAGTCCTGGGAGCTTTGCCAAAACTGAGGAACAGCAAAAAGTCTTAGGAATGTCAGGGCTGGGTCCCTTGACCCTTCCCGGAGTGGGACGGTATTGCTAAATTCAAGTGTATTAGACGAAGGAAATGAAACGGGACATTCTGTTCACTTTTAGGTTTTTGTTCTTGCTTCATATATGTTTCAGGAATTCCAGGTGGTAAAGTCTGTATAGGACAGCCATGATCTTTGGAGGCACCAGTATTAAATCTCTACTATGGATGTAATGACACACAGGGAAAGGCCCAGAGTAAGACCTCTGTGCCAGGCAGGCTTGGTAGTGCTTGCCTGTGATCCTAGGACCCAGGAAGCGGAGGGAGGACGATTGTAGGTTCTAAGCTATCATTGGCTACCCAAGGGCTTTCTAGTATTTCTAGAAAGTTCTTTCTTTGAACTGCATAGTGAGACCCCGTCTCAAAAATTAAGGCATGGGGTGGGGAGATTGCTCGCTGGGCTAGTGTGTTTAATACATAAGCATGAGGACCTAAGTTTGGATCCCAGTACCCATGTGAGACAGGGATGGTGTGGGTATTTAGGTGTCTGTGACCCCCGTACTGTGGGAGATTAAGACAAGAGGATCAATGGAGCTTGTTGGTTATGTGACCAGCTCCAGGTTCAATGAGAGACCCTGTGTCAAGGGAATAATGTGGTGAGAAATAGCATATCATGATCTCTTCTGGCCTTTGAGCAGACACATGTACTTGTCAACACATGTGCGAATGTAATATAACACATATACTCATACACAGTCATTCTCTCTCTCTCTACACACACACACGTGCACACACAACCACACCAGCACCCATCAAAGTAAATAAAACCTCGCGCTTGTGGTTTACAGCTCTCAAGACAACTCAAGACAAATCGTCTTAAAAGTACAATTAAATTAAGTCAGTCAAAGTATTAATATGAGCCACCCTATAGCCACACATAGAAATAGGTCTGCGGAGGAAGATGATCTCAGAGCAGAAATCAGCCGAAATCTAACATTACAGAGAAACATCAGAACGAAGTCAGAAGGTCCTAAATGTTCTAATCGTAGAGCAATTCAGACTAAGAAGCTGTTAAGCCTCATCTTAAAACCATTAAGCAGTGTTTTCTTTAGAAGCTAAGCCACCATTCATTTTCTTGGTTTGCTGTGGTCCTTCATAAGTAGGAACAAGAGTCCGGGCTTGGCACTGGGGGGTTAGGATGGGGAAGGGAATCCTGGAGGTCCACAGCTGTTGCATGGATGGGAAGCTTAGGTCAGCCTTCTCTAGGAAGGTACTCAGTTCAAGGTCATGAGCTGGGAGCTTCATAATACTAACTCCAATGGTCATCACTCTGGAACAAGCACTCTTACTAGGTTAAAACAAAGCAAAACCCACCAAGGCCTTCACTAAAGATTATAGTGAACTCGGAAGGCAGGGGTATGCAGGTATGTGTTGAGCGTTAGGTCTAAGACAGCATAGGGAGATCAGAGCTTGCTGCTGAATGATCCCAACAAGGCATTATGGAGCCTTCTGTTCTCACAGTTTCCTCAGGAGCTCCTGCGGGTGTTAGTTGTCTGGTCACAGGCTCCCAGAGCTGGTACTAAACTCACCAGCCCTTTCCATCTCTCTGGATTTAAGAAGACAGCTGTAATTCATGAATACCCATGTCAGGCACAACTTCTCACAACGGAAAGGCAGAATGGTAAGCCTTCTGAGGCTAGCACCAGACTTTCCTGCCAGTTCCCCGGGCAGCAGCCTCGGAGGAACACCTCCTAGACATCCAACAAAGAGGAGTGAGCCTCCCAGGAGAGGTAGTCAGGCTACTTCACCTTGCAGAATCATGGTGGGTGTGTGGAGCGAACCCCACAGCGCATGCATAGACCGAGTTTGTCCTGTTGACTTGTCTTATTTTGAGATTCCATGTCCTTTTCAGTTGCTATTTAAAAAAGAAACGCAAACAGACTTGAAAACATGGAGACTATATCTCCATCTGTTATATCGTCGTTCTGTATTTTTTTTTTTTACAGTTGAAAGGTGATTGAAGAGTTGAGGCTGAGGTAAAGGCAGACTGTATCCAGGTAGGATTCAAATGAGATGGAAAATTCCAGAGCTGTCATTGTGAAACTCGAAAGCTTGCTGGGCCACTTTTCTTGCCTGCAGAGAATTTTTGTGGTTGTTAAGTATTTTTTTTTCCCTTGCGGACACAGGCTAGCTCCTGGTTCCTACCATGGCAAAGCTAACCTTCTGAACTTTCCCTTCCACACCATTAACCGGGTGTGTTCGGTTGGCGTTTGTTAAGCTGCCTTCCAGACTGCCAGTAAAAAGAGAATTTCCCGGTATAGGCTCAGATTTCACCTGATCCTCTTAAACCCCAACAAGTTGGCTAGGGCTAATTTAGCCATTCCTTAAAGAGATTTCTCCAGTTGGGAATGATTGAGATTTTATAAAGATGGAAGGACATTTGACTTCAGGAATGGGGAAGAAATTCCCAAACGTTTTCTTCTTAAGAGGGACATTTTTTTATTTTACAAGAATTGCCTTCCCCCCTCACCCCTTTTTTAAACCTTACAAGGCTCATCTCTATTCTCCTGGGAGATGATGCTTAATTCATCCTAACATTTAGAAATGTACGGACAAACCCCATGTGTCAGTCACATTAAAAGAATCAAGAGTTAAATAAGCAGCCTGATTTGTCTTCACCTAACTAGAGATGTGCCGCGGGGGCTTATTTTGCTAGTAAATCACATTCCCAGACTCCTTCCCAGCTTCTGCCCCAGGCTTAATTACCCAAGCTGGAAGTACAGGGAGAAGATGGAGACCGATGAAGGGGCTGGGAACCACAGATATCAGAGAAGATCCATCCCCTTCAGAGGAGAGGGCCTTAAGCACTTTTTAGAAAAACAAGGCCTCTCTTGGGAAGGCCAACCTGACCTCAAGTGACCATAGGGGTTAACTACCAGAGAGAGAATACCAGGCCACCGATAAATCTGTCTCAAAGAGCAAAGCACAAGGCAGGTCTCTGCCCCTCCGCACCCTGCCATCTCCAGGTCTCTTTTCCCTCTGTTGTGGGGTCTGCTGCCCGGGGAGGTGTGAGGCTGAGAATCTAGGGACTCTGAAATGCAAAGCTCTAGAGACAGCCCCAGAGGGAGAAGAGAACATTCTTTCCCCTAAATGACATTTAGCAGACGCAACTGAATTTGTTCATTCAGGAAAGGTCAGTAGAAGTCGAGCTTTTCCCATTAAAATCTGTATACAACCAATCAGCAGGAGAGACAAACACGGTTCCCTTGTACCGAGATCCCAGGCTTGTTCAATAACACCCTATCCACCTGCCTCCAATCCCCACAGCTTGCAAACGCATCATGCAGTGGGGGTGAGAGTCCAACAACACTTCTGAGGGTTTGGGAAAATGGAAACAAAGGGTAGTGGTTTAATATCTATTAGAAATGCGCTTCAGAAAGCAGCAGCGTCGGACAACCAACGACGACCCGCAGAGATATAAAGCAGGAGTGTCGCAGAGAAGAGAGAAATTAATTAAAGAGGAGGCAACCTGTTATTATCAGGGTCAAAGAAAGGCGTGGGCAACCATCCAGGGTCATTAATATAAAATACATTTTGAACATCCAGTCAGATAGGTGCTCTCTTACGATTCTATAATCTGCCTCTTCCTCCCTTCCCCTCCTCTGCTGCCCACTCCCTTTCTTCTTCTCTTTCTCTTTTCTCACCCCCCCCTGCCAGTTTCATTGAGTTCTCTTGAGTGTGTGTTGGGGTGCAACTCCAAGAATGAAGTCCTGTGTAGTAGAGACAGTAAGAATTCCAGTGCAGGATCATTGCCCTGGGACACTTCAGAGTAACCCATAAAATTAAGAGTCTAACCAGTGTTGCCATAGTAGTACAGCTTCCATTTTTAAAGAATTAATGATTGATGATTGATTCGTCATGTGTGCGAGCATGGATGCATATGTGATTCTCAGCGTGTATGCAGAGGTCAGAGAGGACAACTGTCAGGAGTCGCTTTGCTCCGTTCCTCTTACAGGTCTTGGGGACTCAACCTGATTGTTAGGCAGGAAGTGCCTTTCTTATAACTTTGGTTGTGAGCCTAGCCTTTAACGGCTGAGCCATCTCTCCAGCTCAGGAAGTGCCTTTCTTTACCCACTGAACGATCCCGCTTGCCCAAGCTTTTATTTTTATCTAGCCCTCCCATTCCCATTTTGAGAGGGCAGTCGGTGTCCGTTAGGGTCACTTCTGCAAGGTAACCGTCAGAGTGTCTCTTGAAACTAAACTGAGTCTCAGCCAGGGCTGCGCCCCTCTAACCCGTGTGTCAGGCTCTGCCAAGTGCTGTCAGTGGCAATCCTGGCCCACAGGATTATGTAGTCTCATCCCTTCCTCTCAAGAAACAGTTTAGGAAGAGAAGACTCAGATGAGATTCAAGTCACAGCTCCACATTGTCCTGGAGGAGATCCGAGGTGTAGAAGTGTGTCAGGAAGTGGCAAGGGCAATCTTACAACTTCAAGAATGAAGTAAAATGGGATTGGGAAAAGCGAACTATTCTCCCAACTCTACTGAGAACAGAAATTAATCTCCAATTACATTACAGTCTCAATCTGTGCGGGACACAGAGAAAGATGCCAAAGAACAGATTTGGTAAGATATTTTTTTTCCTCTTTGAGAATATCATCTTTCCTTTTAGAAAAAGTATCATTTTTCTCTTTAAAAATATTTTATTCAAACATGGTGGTTTTCAATCAATCATCCCCAAAAGTTTTCAATCCGACATGGTCTGTCCCCATCACTTTCCAGCGCCAAACACATTTTCTACCTGGGCCAGGGCTGAGCTATACCTGCCCTCTTCACTTATCTTAGGCAGCAGAATGACTTTAAACTGGGACCTGGTCGGGAGTGAAGGCACACAGAGTTCCACCACTGTCAGTTGTTCAGTGAACACGGGTGCAAAGCTCAGCACACACATCAGGGATTCCAGGGCTGGGGACGTGGCGCAGAAGGAGAGAGCACTCTAATATCATGTCAATAGCCAGGCTTGGTAAAGGGTGCCCCAAACCCCAGCACTGGGGCTCGGGGTGGGGAGATGAGAGACAAAAGGATTGCTAGAGCTTGCTTATTGACAGCCTAATTCCAGGTTCAGTGGGAGACCCTTTCTTAAGGTAATAGTGTGGAGAGTGATCAAGTAAGGCACTGTCCTCTGGTCTCCGCTGTTACTCACTACACACAAGAAGCATACAACACACATACAGAGAGAGGAGAGAGAGAGAGAGAGAGAGAGAGAGAGAGAGAGAGAGAGAGAGAGAGAGAGAGAGAGATGCTAAAATATTAATCCTTGGAGCCATGGATACTAAGTCACCTTACAGAACACCACCCCTACCCTTCAAGCTAATCAAGTCATAAACTTCCCAGAAGCAAACAGCTAAGGGAGATCACACCGAGTTGTCAAGACCTTTAGACTTGCTGTGATTTACAGGTGAGAAGGAAGCCTTTCTGCCCACGGTGAAGGAACATGGGAGTTGTAATTTATTTCGGGGTTGCAAGCTATAACAGTAAACCTGCTAAGCTACATAATCACCGCCAAGCCGACCTTTGCACTGCCCAAGGAGGGCAAGCAGACTTGTCTCAGCAAGTCAGAGTTCTCCCACGACCCTAGGCTCTTCTAGTTGAAGGATGGAGAAAGCCATGAGAGGCAGCAGCAGCTAATGTAGATGTTGGAAACACACAAGAGCGGGGACCGCAGCCTCAGAGCTGGAGAGTGGGAAACTACTGAGACGCTGAAGCTCAGGGTCAGAGTCTGCCATCTTTGAAGATGCCCGGTGGCCCTATACCATCTTCCGCTGACTGACTTTCTTGTTCTAGAACTGGAGTGAGAAATCTTAGCTGAACTCTGTTGGACTGTTAATTGGACCCAACTATCTGTGAGAGGGAAAATGCCCCTGCCCCTGCCCCGGACAGTGTTTTGTCGTATTGTCTGAATTGGTTTATCCGTATCTTACTCTCAGCATTGTAGAGTCTACGGCTTTTCTTTTAGCTCACAGGACACTACTCTTTCTTGGTTTCTTGATTGGCCCATCCAAGCTCACATACTAAATTCCCCCTTCTCTACTCCACCATTAAATGTGTAGTCCCTAAGACCTCTGTTCTAGATCCTCTCTTTAAAAAACAAACAAACAAACAAACAAAAACAAACACATATTTTTATTGAAATAGAATTACATTCCGTTACCCTTTCTTCCTCCCAGCCCACCCAGCTACCTCCCTCCAACCTCTCCCACGGCTCGCACCAAGTTGATAGCTTATTTTTCTTTGATTATTATTGTTACATAAAAAAATAGTGAATGTATGTGTAAGCATTATATGTATACACACACACACACACACACACACACACACATACATATACAACCTGCTGAGCCTGTTGGCCATTCTACATTGGACAACCAATAAGGGGGATCATCTTTAGGGGGGGCGAATTCTCCCAGCAGGCATTAGTTCCTTGTGGCTCATTTGGAATGACAATGCCATAAGGTTTTCCCCCTTTCATTTTAGCATGTCTACTAATGTTGCCACTGTTCCAGTCTTGTTTGTGCAGCCTTTTCTAAGGAGAGACTTTCACAGTAGACTTCCGGGTACTCTGGCTTTGTAGACTTTCCCTCCCCTCTCCGCAGTGTTCACTGAGCTATACAAGCTGTGATGCACCTACTGGCGCCAAGCTCCCCACAACCCACTGACCTCTGCATTGTGTGAAGTTGGAGTGTTCTGGGAAGCAGACGCTCATTCAGTTCACTAAATTCCTTCAGTCATCTCGGCCGTCCTCATGATTGACACTTACACCAGCCAAGACCTGTGTTCTGAGTGGCAGCCTTATGTGTCAACCTTCCTTCTTGGATGCCTCAACTCAGCCCAATTTCTTACTCCCCTTCCTGGAAAAAAAAAAAAAATCCCAAACACCCCTCTCCCAAATTCTCAGCAGTAAGAAAACAACTGCCTAAGCTGGAAACTTAGGAGTTAGCCTTTCCTCCTCCTGTGACCCAAGTATTCTTCATTTATCCCCTTTCTAATTCAGCATCCTCATCCTATCTCACCCACACTGGAGATCAGCCTCCGCCTCCATCTTATCTGGACCACCGTAAAGGACTCAACGTTAGGACTCAGGACACCAATCTAAACACACGGCGGGAGGAGATCAGGATACCCACTCCATCTATAACTTTCGGAGAACTGATTATTTTGGGAAGGGTACTTGGAGAAACTGCAATACTGAAACATCTCTCCAGAGTTACTTTCTGTAAGAGAAATTGATGTCTGTGGTGATTACCCACTTGTGAGGGAGTCGCTCTCTACACCAGGAAGACTAAGCAGATGCAGCTTGGGCCGAGTCCTGCAGCAAGACTCTTACCTGGCTTGCCCTGCTCTTCGTGGCTCCTACAGCTTTTAAACATTGTTTCTAGCAGGTGAAAGGCTTTAAATCTGAAGGATAAACTCACCTTCTGGGGGATTGGTCTGTTTCTCCCTTGTGTGATATGAGGTACACTTGATAATAAGCTTAGTTTGATTTGCTCTTGTCAATCTGGCTTTTCTTTTTTTTTTTTTTTTGGTTCTTTTTTTTCGGAGCTGGGGATCGAACCCAGGGCCTTGCGCTTCCTAGGCAAGCGCTCTACCACTGAGCTAAATCCCCAACCCCTGGCTTTTCTTCTAGGGAGTTCCCATTGAGAACTCGTGCATGTTTGTTTTTATTCCCACTGTCTTGGTCTCTGCATCCCTCATTCTCCTCCCAGTCGGTGGACAGAGCAGTCCGTTCAAAAGTTAGGTCCTCTCTTGCCACACCCCTGCCCCATGACTGTAGAATACAGCAGGGGCTTCTTCCTAGGCCCTCCTTTTGTGCACCCAATCTTGCATGGACTCTAAGGCCCTGCCTCTCTAATGGACTCTTCTTAACACTTCTGTCTTTCTCATGCAGTTCTCACTTGTTAGTTTTTCAAAGATGCTACACCTTTCTCAGGTCAGGGCCTTTGCACAAGTGGCTTGCCTGGTTTGCCCAGCCTACTTCCCCAACCCCGATCTTGGTGAATCCCATTATTCTTCTGTTTTACCTTAACCACCACTTTTGAGGGACCTTTCTCTGATTCATTCTCTCTCTCTCTCTCTCTCTCTCTCTCTCTCTCTCTCTCTCTCTGTCTCTCTGTGTGTGTGTGTGTGTGTATGTGTGTGTATGCGTGTATATTGGGGATCCTCCTTTCCTTGGGATATCTCGGCCCGTGGTTGACTGTAGGTTCCATGAAGACACATGTTTGCTTTGTTCCCCAGAGGCCTGCCTTCGGCACACTAGTTTAATGGCTGCCACATGGGAAACAGTAAGTAAACCTGCTGACGTTGAACCAGGCTTCTGAAGTTCTTACTGCACCAGACACAACAAGGAACAGCTTCTAATCGGACAACTCCTACACAGCTGTGTTCATAGAAAAAAGGTAATCTGTCAGATTTAAGTTTTGACGTATGTCTGGTGTACATATGTGTACAGGGTTGTAAGGGTACATGCATATGTGTGCACGTGGCAGAGTGTTTGCCTAACACGTGGAAAACTGTGGGTTGAATCCCTGTACCACATAAATAGCGAGATGGTGCAGGCCTGTATTTCTAGCACGGAAAGTGAAGGTAGGAGGATCAGAAGTTCAAGATCATCTTCAGTGTCTTAGTTACTCTCTACTGCTGTGCTAGAACACCATGACCGAGGCAACTTATAAGAGAAGGCCTTTAATTTAGTATGGTTCCAGAGGGTTAGAGGCAGGTGGCAGGTGAGGTGCTGGAGCAGAACTCGGATGTCAATCAACAAGTCCAAGGGAGAGAGCACTAACTGGGGTTGGCGTTGGCTTTTGAAACTTCAAAGATGCCCCTCTGTGGCACACCTTCTCCAACAAGGCCACCGTCCTTTCTAATCCTTCTCAAACTGTTTCACCTACTAGGGACTAAGTATTCAAACATACAAACCCATGAAGCCTTTCTCATCCAAACCACCACACTCAGCGACATAGCAGGTTTGTGGGTCAGCTTAGTTCTATGAGATGTCATGGGGAAGGATGATAGGAAGAAAAAAGCTTGTGGTGGAGAAGGAGGAGGAAGAGGAGAGGAGGAGGAGGGGGAGGAGGAGGAGGAGAGGAGGAGGAGGGGGAGGAGGAGGAAACAGCTACCTGCACAAAGACACAGGGCCAAACATGCCAGAGATAAGAGACTGAATGTGCTAAGGTTTGAACATGGGAGTGGCAGGAAGGAGCATGCGGAAGGAAGGTTGGCGTGGCTAGTATCTGGTAGGAAAGGACAGGTGCTGCAGAGAAATACTCAGGATCCTGCGCAAGAAGGGTTCCACAGGCCAAGCCAAGGGTTTAGGATTTTATTATGGCTGCAATGGGAATTCACTCAGGGTGTTTGTTTTTACTAGAAAATTAATATGATCTGATTTATGTATAAAAATAATTATCGACTGTGTAGAAAATTGACTAATGAGTTATGCCCCTCCTGGCATTAAGTCCTCTTAGGATCTCACAGACACTTATGTAGGAGAGTAAATAGACCTGATGTTGAAAATGCTGCCTTTCCTAAGGCATCCACTGCCTTTAGTTCCTCCTGGTACGTCTGAGCCAGTGGAAGCAACAGGTCTCATTCCCCATCTTTGCCAGACAGTAAAAGGTCGAACACTGCTTTGACCTTTCTTTATATGTAATCTAGTAAGGTTCTAGTAAGGTGTGGTCCATTTGACAGATGTGTAACAAAACAGGGTCATTTCAGAAAGCTCCTCTCTAGTGGCGAAGTGCCTAACACTCACCAGAGGTCTGCAATCTGAAAGTGTTCATATTCACAAGCAGTGAGCTATTCAAGGAAGTTACAGCCACCCTCTGGGTCACACCTACTTATCTTACATTTAACCATGTTGATCTCCAAAGAAAGAGGAGGGCTCTGAGACTTGTTTTTGTTTTAATAATGCCATTATAAATATACTGTGTGTCTCCGGTCTAGAACCTTTAGGTAAACAGCTGCGCTGCACAGGAAAGAAGTCGTCAGGGAAGGTGGCAAGGACCCCTCAGATCTGAGAGGATGAGGCAAGTGCTAGGGAATCTTGATAGGAAGTGACTGAGGAAGCCAGAGTCCATGGGCAGAGTGCTGAGGCAGGAGGACAGGGCTTGGCTAATACAGGGGGTGTCAGTGAGCGGGAAGGACAGGCAGTGAAGGGAGGGGCTGGCAGTGAGGGGAGGGGCAGGCAGTGAGAGGAGGAGCTGGCAGCGAGGGGAGGAGCTAGCAGTGAGCTGGCAGTGAGGGGAGGGGCTGGCAGGGAGGGGAGGGGCTGGCAGTCAGGGGAGGAGCTAGTAGTGAGGGGAGGAGCTAGCAGTGAGGGGAGGGGCTGGCAGTGAGGGGAGGGACAGGCAGTGAGGGGAGGGCTGGCAGTGAGGGGAGGAGCTAGCAGTGAGGGGAGGGGCTGGCAGTGAGGGGAGGAGCTAGCATGAGGGGAGGGGCTGGCAGTGAGGGGAGGGGCTGAGTCTTGGAGCTGGGCATGAGCAGTAGGGCTCTCAAACAGGTAAATCTTATGTAAACATGACGTGCCCTTTTACTGGTTAATTTATGCAGTTCACTTTGATAATGTCTCCTTGTCATCTTGTCTGGAATTGGCTACAGTAGTCCCTGTTTAGTTCTATTTCTAATGAGCCAACAGTGTCATAGCGACTTGCCACCATCTAGGTGCTGTATAACCTAGATGCTGTATCATCCACTGGGGCACTTGAAGGAACCCTAAACTCCATCAGTCTCAGGACTCACTGTGGACTGATAGCACAGCCCTGTCCCAGGCTATCCTAAAAGTCAGCACAGTGAACGGCTAAAAATACTTCCCCGAAGTTAGAGGGGACAGAGATGTCACCTTAGCATGAAAGCCAGAGATCGACCCTGCCTGTCTGCGTTGGACTTCCAGGGTCTATTTCTGGAGGTCTCTGCAACTTATCCATGTATAGAACTTCTGACAGATGAGA
>NC_046154.1:107560874-107750874 GCF_011064425.1 Rattus rattus | reverse complement strand
CATAAAACTAACAACCCTACGATGGGACAGATGTTAGTCTCATCGTATCTGAAACTGAGGCTCAGGGAGACTTAACTTGTCCCTCAGAAGTGGGTCTCAGACAATATTCTGACTCAGAATTATCTGGAAAACTTCAAGACACAGACTTCTGGATTATCTCCAAAATTTTCTGACTCAAGAAGTCTAGAATAGGATATAACTTGTACTCTCCCAGGTTCATAGGTATAGCTGATGCTGCTGGTCTGAAGATGTTGTTCAGGACTCTGGCCCTAGATAGTGTAACTGGCAGACAGCAGGGCCCACCCTGTCTGTTCTTTCCACTATACCTTACAACAGAGGAATATTTGAAACAAGCTCAACAGTGGGAAAACTGCCCTAATATGGTGACACATGTAAATCACTCTGAGATCGGAGTTCCGACCTATACCCCCCATTTGTCCAGTTCTCTCTTACAGTTTATGTTTTTTATTCCAGACACTCCCTTCTTTTGCTAGTCTCAGATTCAACCTTCTCAAACTTTCAAGATTTGGTACACCAGAATTTATCAGGTAAGAGGGCAACAGACAGAACCAACTATATCTGTGTCTTAGTCAGGGTTTCTATTCCTGCACAAACACCATGACCAAGAAGCAAGTTGGGGAGGAAAGGGTTTATTCAGCTTACACTTCCACATTGCTGTTCATCACCAAAAGAAGTCAGGACTGGAACTCAAGCAGGGCAGGAAGCAGGAGCTGATGCAGAGGCCATGGAGGGATGTTTCTTACTGGCTTGCTTCCCCTGGCTTGCTCAGCTTGCTCTCTTATAGAACCCAAGACCACCAGCCCAGGGATGGCACCACCCACAATGGGCTGGGTCCTCCCACCTTGACCACTAGTTGAGAAAATGTCTTACAGCTGGGTCTCATGGAGGCATTTCCTCAACTGAGGCTCTTTTCTCTGAGATAACTCCAGCTTGTGTCAAGTTGACACACAAAAACTGTCTTGTGTTCTTTGATAGATTTTCACAATTTTGACCTCTGACTAAGTAGTCGAAGTTAGTCCAGCCTGGCACACTCAGTCCTTAATGTCCTTTCTCCAGGTAATCTAATGTATACCCCTCAGTTGCTCTGATCTGGCTTTAGTAAATGGTTCCTGGTCATGCCCAGAATGACGTCACTTTGTTCGTCAGAACAGCAGGCTGTACTCTGGGGTGTCAACATATGTATGTGTGATCTTCTCCCCGAGTTGTCAATGACCGTCCTTTAAAAGCAAGATTAGCAAGTGTCTAGATACTGCTAATCAATGTTAGTATCTCCCACCTCCCGTCTCGTGTCAGAAAGGCATACAATAATAATACTCTAAGAGGACGGTGAATTCTTTCAAGATGATCATGAAGGAATTTCCCGTGAAAGCATTCGTACTTTAGAGACGTATGTGGAAAAGTGGATCCAAAGTCCCCAGATAGAAAAGAAACGCCTTCCCCTTACTCAACCTTTATCAGTGTCAGAAGGTAGGAGGAGACAGATACTACTTTGATCCGGTTTGTTTCTAAGCCCCTGGGGTTTTGTTTTGTTTTGTTTTTGAGAGAAGGAAGTCTACAGTGTCATTCTAACCAGAAGCTGCAGTTGTTAGGCTAGTCTGGATTTTAAGTCCTGGTCACCATTTCCTACAAAGGCAATTGTGTAAAAACAAGCAATCAAACAAACAAAAACGTATTTGCGCTTCTTTGTTTGAAATGGGGACAAGAATAGTAGCTAACTAAGACTACCACGAGGATTAAAAATACTCGGATAATGAAATGCTCAGCACGCAATGAACTGAGACTGAGAGGAAGCTCAACTTAATGGCGTCATTATTCTATTGTAAAATCTGAAATTCCTGCCTTACATAAGAACAGACTCCACTACATTCAGCCGACACTGAAGTTTTGAGGAAGTGATCGTCTAAAGGGTGAGAAAGGGTTTTTCCTCCTCAGATTACTGTAGCTGTGACACACTCCTCATTCATTACTTCAGCTCGAAAAGAAATGAGAAGAGAAAAATCCAGGCAAAACTTCCTTAAGAAGTAGGCATCGTGGGTTGGGATTTAGCTCAGTGGTAGAGCGCTTGCCTAGGAAGCGCAAGGCCCTGGGTTCGGTCCCCAGCTCCGGAAAAAAAAAGAACCAAAAAAAAAAAAAAAATGAAGTAGGCATCGTGATCTGCAGTAAACCGGGAGTCTTGCCTTGCTTCGTCATTGAGAAGGAACTGAAGGTAAAAGTTATTCAGTGCTCACCTCTCTCGTGCTAAGCGCTTAACGTGCACCTGTCTTACAGTGTTACAAAGTGCGCATTGCTCATACTGTCCAGATGAGGAGGCAGCCCTGGAGACGCTGAGGTCTCACAGCACATAGGAAAGGAGATCCCTGGGGCAAAGGCGAGCCCCTAACCTGTCCAGCCCTTCTGGGAAAACAAAGGGAACCAAGCCCTGTGCTTTGACAGCAACAGCCCACAGCTGGTTTCCTAGGGAAAGCGGGTTGGTTACTGTCGTTGAAATATTTGCTCATCTTTCTCTCCAGAGACATGCAGAGGCAGTGGCCCTCAGGGTAGGCCTTTTTGTTTCCACTGAGAAAGCCAATGA
The DNA here is from genome assembly GCF_011064425.1 of Rattus rattus. NCBI lineage: Eukaryota > Metazoa > Chordata > Mammalia > Rodentia > Muridae > Rattus > Rattus rattus. Next base: position 107,748,281 of record NC_046154.1, on the reverse strand, counting down.
TGGTGTACCTGAAGACCATAACAGGTAACTAACCACAGTCCCTAGATCTTCCCTGGGCTCCTGGCGGCTGGGGTAGACTTGGCAACTGAGGTGATGTGGAAGGCAGTCATTCTAGGGTATTGTGGTGTTTGGGTCTCTTTGTGTTGCCTGTCACATGGCGCTGTCATGAGGCATTAATGTTCTATTCCTTCACTGGGACCAGAAGCTGGAGAGAACCAGCTGCTGCCCAGATCTACAGGACACAGGAAATGGAAAACAATGGAAAACAGCTGACTACTGGCAGGAACTTCTCCCATAATTCCTCACTCTTCTCCACTGCTGGTCACCTGGGCTGGAGGATGAGAAATGCCTGTCTTTCTTCAGGACTAACATTAGTTCATCATGTCTTAAAGACACACGTTCTCATTTCTAAAGGCACGGACTATGGATCAATTAAACATGATGCCGAAAGGAATTTGCATATCCGAAAGAATTCTTGACCAACTTTTCTTTCAATATTAAACTTAGAAATGAAAACAGCTCAGCTAGTAAAAGTCTTGCTATCAAACCTGGCCGCTTGAGTTTGATCCTGGGGAACCCAAATGGTGGAAGGGGGCAAACCAGTCGGCCTCTGACGTCCACAGATGTGCTGTGCCACACGCATGCCAGCATCCACTCATATACTCACGAACGATAAGTGTAAAAAGGAATGAAAATATTAGCCAAGTCGCAAAATAAACGCCACGCTTCCTCACAGTTTTCAGGGCTCCCTCTTTCCTTTACTATTATCTGCCCATCATCTTACATTTCCCTGGGAAGAGCTCTTTCTCCTGTGGGTGACGTCCTGCAGACTGTACCGCTGGCTGCTGCCTCCTGTAACAAGGACTGAGGTAGGACGGCTGTGAGCTGGCTTGTGCAGTTCGGTTGTGGACACCCCTGCTTCAGGCCATGAAAGCCAAGTATAGTCACCCAGTCTCCCAGATGCTCACCTTTCCTTCTACTGGTTCCACAACTGCGCGGCCAAAGGCTTGAGAGAACAGAGCGATTTTCACCCTGTGCTCCCTCACCCCGGTTTACCCCATTGACCACTGGATCACGGAGACTATGCGGTATCCAGGAAACTAACTTTCAAGTGTATCTTCTCTGTGTCCCAAAACTATTTATCAAGCAGTGTGCGACCGAGTATCCTCAGTAATTCTGTGAAGGAGGTGCTCTTGTGGACATTTTCCAGAGGAGGACGCAGCCTCGGAGAGACTGGGCATGGGCTAGTAAAGATTGCTAAGATTCAGACAGCTCATTCTCTTCCTCTTAGAGCATCGTTCTATTAGAGGGCTTGAGGGAAACCTGATCACGTTTTACCGTTCATCCATTGAAATAACGAGAGTTTTTAAAGCTAAAGCACTGGTAAGGCCTCCCCTGCAGAGGCTTTTAAATTTAACACATGCCAGCATATACACAGGTATTTTGGATACAGTGCATCTGAACCTTGGAAATGTAGGCAGGTTAGCACATAAGCCTCTATATAATATGTGACGGATGGGATACTGGAAATGAGCAGAGGGATGGATGGCCTCTGGAGTAAGAGCCCTGCTCATGCTCCTCCATATATGCTCATCAGCTCAGGCTGCCTCTCCATATACTGCTGACCCCCACAACGAAGCCTTGCTTATGCCGTGGCTAACAATGGGGCAAAGGCAGCAGATGTGCACATCCCCGCTCAGTCATGGCCTGAGTTTTAAGTATCTGACCTCAGAGTATCACATATCCCAGTTCCCTTCCCGGCTGGTGCCGAGATGTAACGGTGTGTTACCTGAGACACGCCCATTAAAATTACATAGCACAGGTAATGGAGAGAGCTCAGTGCAGGTCAGGTAATTAGCCTCGGTTTCCAGGCGGCCTCCAGGCTCTCTGGGTTTCTTCTCTTCCTCCTATCTCTCTCAGCACACCAGGAGCCCCTTTCTGAGGTATCTCTTGGGATTTGTTGGGTGGGGGTGGTTATTTCACACTGCCCTCATTAACTCAGCCGCCACCTTGCCTGCCCTGTTGGGTTCACCACACGGGGGAAAGGACTTGAAGCTCTCCACAACAGACCATCAGTTCTATAGTGGCTGGTGGCCAGTGGAAGTGGAGTACATTCAGCCACCTCTGCATGTTGTCCATCAACAAACAACTGAACAAACTTGGGTGGCAACAGAATGCACAGAAGGCATTTTTTTTTAAAGGAACAGTATCTTAGAATGCCTAGGTTGAAGTACTCGGTGTAATCTGTATCAAACACAAGGCTCTCTGGCTGTCTTCAGATCTCTCCCTGTGACATGTGATTCTATGCCTGGGCATCCCATAGAAGAACTCACAACAGTCAGGAGTAAGCCAACAATGTTGCCGATTCTCAGGAAAGAACATTACGGACATGAGATGCAGGCATAGTGGAGAACATGGGTTTTGAAGTTGGGCCACCTCTGGATTACAAGGTTGCCCCAAACGTGTTCTGTGTTGCTTTTATGAGTCACTGTGCAAGTAACTTAATGCTTTTGAGTCCTGTGAGAAAGGGAGATCATCCTCTATACCTCATGTGCTTTTCCAGGTCAATGACGGTGTACAACAGGAGCAATATGTATTCAGGAAGTGGCAGCTTTCGTGCCATGCTCTCTCAGCTAGTAACCTCTTAGGGAGCAAAACATTATCAGATCCCAAAGGTAAATCCTGTTGCCAAAGCTCTGGGAGCACTTTCCCCTCCCTCAGAGATGCAATCCAAGCTGCCTTGCTTGGCCCTGGCTTTAACCAGTGGCCTGCCCTGGCTGTGACTAGACCATTCGCACTGGGCTAACCTGCACTCATCTTTTGCTGAGGATAACCGACACGACACTGAACATGGGCAGATTTGCTTTGTTTTCTGGAAATCGGAAGACCCAGACGAGTAGTCATTTCTCCAAAGACTTAGGTGCTCTTCTCTAAAACCAGGAGTCAAGTTTTCTCCAGGCCTTTAAAAGATGCCCCGAAGCACTCATGATCCTCACCATAGCAACAAAGACTGACAGAAACCATAAATCTTACCGAGTCTATAAATTGTATCATTACTCTTGCAGGTATTGTTTGCGAATGGTCTAGTAATTTCCATGAGGATGGTTGATAGTTGGGGAGTGGGGATGGGGGAGGGGAGTGGGGAAGGGGGAGAGGAGTGGGAATCAGGAAGGGGAGGAAAGGGAGGAGGACTAGAGCTGAAAACGGAAGGGGAGCCGACCAACACTTGACTAACACTTGCTTATCTTCAATAAATTTTTATGCCCCAGGTTCTAATGTGATGCTCCCCTCCCCCAACTTGCCTCATTTGGTCCCTAAAACAATCTCGTGAGGTCAGAATTACAGACAGAGAAACGGGGGATGGAGAGATAGATCAGCGGTTAAGAGCACTGACTGCTCCTCCAGAGGTCCCGAGTTCAATTCCCAGCACCCACATGGTGGCTCGCAACCATCTGTAATGGGATCCTATGCTCTCTTCTGGTGTGTCTGAAGAGAGCAGTAGTGTACTCATGTACATAAAATAAATAACTCTTAAAAAAAAAAAAAGACAGAAATGGAGGTTTAGAAGTAACACTACACATCGTCTTGTTAAGTAGCGGAACTAGCTGATGAAACCCAAGCAGAGCTTTCTCCACACTGCAAGCACATGGGTCCATGCACATCGTGTCCGTTTCAGAGACGCTTACATTTAGATTTGAAAATACAGGTCAGAGACGTATAATGTAGGAGCAGGGAGTAAAAGGTTAAAATTTAAATGTTAATTGTAAGTTTAACCCCTCAAATCCCGACTCTAAGATGCTCTTTCCTGCGAGTGTTTTTACTTATTTATGTCTTAGTAGTTTGGAAGAGGATGAAGTGAGATGTTGGAACTGAACATGGTGGTCCATGCCTCTAGTCCCAGCACTCAGAGAAGGTAGGGGATCGTGAGTTTCAGGCCAGCCTGAGCTGCAGAAGTTCAGCTGGATGTACATAGGGAGACTGGTTCGAACAATCTGAAGGTGGGGGATACAGCCCATTGGGAGAAGGCTTGCCTAATATCCTGAGTTGGATCCTTAGCATTGAAAAAAAAAATAGAGATATAACCTCATGAAAAGAGTGGTCAAGGGATACAATTACTTCTACAGTGCAGTTAGTAAAATATGCGGGATGATTTAGAACAATTGGACAGCTAGGCATGATGTAAATGACTCAAGGACAGGGACTCTGCTTTGCTGACTGGGTGACTGAAGCAGGACCTGATCCCAAGCACGCACACCCTGAACATTCACTGAACAGATGAGCAGATGAGTAAGGACCGATTGGCAGTCACGGGTCATTGTGGACCAAAGATGGGTTGGTCCGTGTCCAGTCTCAGAATGGAGCACGGCGCAGCTGCAGAATGCATTTTCCAGACATTTCAGTGCTGATTTTTTTTTTTTAAGGAACAAAAGCCAGTCAATTTTAATTAAAAATAAAAACAATACAAAACAACAACAACAAAGCAGACTTATGACATTTTCTCCATCCTAAGCCGCCTCCAAAAAGCCATTGGTTGAGATTCCTCTGGCTTGTGACATAGTGATACACCCTCTGAATGATATCCATGTGAGAAGTGGACAGACTTTGGCCGCTGTAGCTCACACTGACTCCTAAGTAATGTGTCATCTGTGCGGTCCAGAGACAGCCCTGCAGGCTCTTAGCTGCTAGAAGGTAATAGCTACTCCACTGAGCTGTTGTAAGAACTAAGGAGGATTAGCAGGGGCAGCTACAGTGCAGGCATTTAGCAGGCTCCGCAGACATGAGTTTGCTTTTCTCTAACGCTGATCTCCCTGCTGACTCCCACTTATTCTAAAACTATCAGTGTAGGTGAGATCTTGTAATTGTGTCTTACATACTCGCATCCCTTTTTTTTTTTTTTTTTTTTTTTTTTACAAAGGCTGTTTCAAAACACACGAGTCAGAAAGGTTCTAAGTTTCTCCTTATTTCTGGATATCAGATCTACAGTGTTCAATCGAGTTATATAAGAGAAAGGCAGGGAAGTTGGAACTAGAACAGAGAAGACATTTTTGCAATTAGGGAACAGTATTTTTTTTTTTAAGTCTGTGGCTTTCTGTTTTCTGTTTTGGATGTGTCTTTAAAAGAGGTAGCATCAAAGGGTGGTGGTCCTTGTTTCTGCAGTTTCTGCTGTTCTAAAGGTTTCATCAGAGACATCTGCTGGGTTTCTACCGAAGGAGGCCAGAAAAGAGTTCAAGGGATCGCGGAGGGAGGGGACAGTGGCTTACGAGAGGCCACATCTGTTTGTGTTCTCCCATATGAAAAAGCTTGACTTCTGGCATAGCACGGGCTCCTAGTTAAACTTGCATCTAGCAACAGATGAAAGGCTCTCTTCGATGTTTCGGTGGTGGAGATCAACAGCTGTTTATATCCTTTAATACCTAACTAAGGGCGGGCGCCTTCACATCTGTCAGTACTTTCTGGTTCTGTTTCCTTGGATCACAGTGGGGAGGAGTGAAGTTTAAACCTACCTCAGTTCCCAGGCAGGGACACTGACCTAGGCCCAGGATTCTAATTCTAAGCAGATCTCCCTGTTTCTCATCCTCCCTGCATCCATCTATTGTTGGCCTAAAGTTCTTTTATTCTCTCCTGACAACACATTTTGATCATTTCTTGGGAGAATGACTCATGACAGCACGAAGATCAAAAACGGAGAGAGTGGGATGAACTCGGGGAGGGTGAAGGGGAAAGTGGAGTGCATTGGAGAAAGTGCTCCTAACATAGGATCTCTTAAAAGAAAGCACCGATAACTCCAGAGAACAAAGCATGGGGAAGCAGGAAGCGGATGGATGAACGCTCTCGGGATGATGGCGGATGCTGGAACTTCACTCTCTCCTAACAAGACACGTTAGACAAGCAAGAGAAAACGAAGCCAGGCTGGAGAAAGCTTGCCTTGCAAGTGTGGGGACTGATTTTGATCTCCAGAAAACATGTCAAAACAAAACCAACCAACCAACCTACCAACCAAACAAACAAACAGAACTGAGCAGTGGCATGTGCTTATAATCTCGGTGCTGGGGGAGACAAAGATGAGCGAATGCTTGCAGCTCATTGGTCCAGCCAGCCTGGCTTACCTGGTAAGTTCCAGGTCAAGAGGGATCCTGTATTAAACAAAGGTGAACAGCAGCTGAGGAGTGATGTCTCAGGTTGTTCTACAACACATGTGCTCAAGCACACCTGTCAGTGTTTGATCAGGAGGAGCTCAAAGAAAACATACAAAACCCATGAGCAGAAGAGAAAGTGTGGGTAACTATACCATGATGAGAAGCAGGTTGTCTCTCAAGAAGGAAAAATGTGCGCTTGCCTAGCAAGCGCAAGGCCCTGGGTTCGGTCCCCAGCTCTGAAAAAAAGAGAAGAAAAAAGAAAAAAAGAAGGAAAAGTGCTATGAATGCTTACAATAAAAGAAGAGTGGTGGTGGGACTCTTTAAACAGACAGTTCAGAAGGAATCCAAACAATTCAATGGTTCGAAGACAATTCAGACAACGGACAAAAGATCTGAGTGGGTGTCCTAGATAGGGTTACCATGGCTATGAGGCAACACCATGACCAACAAAAAGTTGAAGAAGAAAAAGTCTTGGCTTAAATTTCCACATTATAGTCCATCATTGCAGGAAGACTGGGCAGAAACCAAGAGACGGGGTGATGCGGAGGCTGTGGAGGGATGCTGCTCTCTGGCTTGCTTGTATGGCTTACTCAATCTGCTTTGTTATAGAACCCAAGACCACCACCAGCCCAGGGATGGCGCTACCTACAATGGGTTGAGCCCTCCCCATTGATCACTTAGAAAATTCCTCACAGGCTTGCCTACGGCTACATCTTATGGTGGCATTTTCTCAACTAAGGCTCCCTCCTCCGATGACTGTAGCTTGTGTTAAGTTGATACACAAAACCATCCGGTACACTTGTCAGCTTTACACACAAACATCATTGTTTAGCCATAACCTTTTTTTTTTCTAGTTTATCCCCTAAATCACACATTAACAAATGTCATGATATAAAGTATTCTGAGTTTTAAAAGTCCTGTAGTCTTTAAATGTCTTTAAAACATGCAGACTCTTTTTAAAATGCCAAATGTCTAAACCTCCAAGATCACTTTAGAAGTTTAAAGTCCCTCAAAGTGTGGGTCCCTGTAAAATAAAAGCCCAGATACTTCCTTCCTCAAAAGAGGGGAGAACCAGGGCACATTCACAATCTGAACAAAGCAAAAGCAAACTCAAACTGTATAAATAACTCAGTGTCCAATGTCTGGGATCCGCTCACGATCTTCTGAGCTCATCCAAAGGGCTCTGCCCCCTGCAGCACAGATTATCTCCTAGGCTCAGACCAGCTTTAAGTCACCAGACGGGTGTCTGGTGGCTATCCCGTGATACTAGCATCACCAAAATGCTGCCAACTTCTGATGCAACTGGGTTGTACTTTCATCAATAGCCTCTCTTGGGTTCTCTTCAGTGACTCCAGCTTGGCCACTTAGTGCCACACCTCAGCAGCTTTCCATGACACCCCTCCCCCCTTCATGCTTTCAAAACCAGCACTACCTGGGTAAGTCTTACATTACCAAGTTTGGGGTTCAACTAGCACAAGGGACAACCTTGACCACCTCTGGAACACAACTTCTGTGTACTGATTCTGAGGAAACACTTCTCAGAAATCTTTCACCTTAGTGATGCTGGTCTCTTCTTAATTATGGCCATGGCTCAACTGCCCAGCATCCATCATCCCAGCAAACCAAAGGGTTTACTTTAGTGCTTCTGGCCTCTTGGTTAATCACAGCTGATTCTTCAACTCCAACTGACCAAACACCACATAGTCTTCCCATAAATGGCCCATTACAATCTTTGCTTCCCTCTGAAACTTCCCCAGCCAGCCTTCTGTCTTTTGCACTTCTCTCAGCAGTCTTTTTCTTCCAAGTTCCTACAAGATAGTCCACTAAGCTCTTAACACTCAATGGCTTTTCTAGCCCAAAGTTCCTAAGTCCTTCCACAATCCTCCCCAAGACAAGATGATCATGTCTGTTCCAGAAATACCCCACTATCCTTGTACCAACCTCTGCTCTAGCTAGGGTTACTATTGCTGTGATGAAACACCAAGACCAAAGAAACTTAGGGAGGAAAGGGTTTATCTGGCATACCCTTCCACATTCCTGTTCATTATGGAAGGACTTAAATTGGGCAGGAACCTGGAGGCCCTAGCTGAAGTAGAGACCATAGAGAAATGATGTTTACTGGCTTGCTCAGCTTGTTTTCTTATAGAACTCAGGACCACGAGCTGAGAGGTGGTACCACCTAAAATTGGTTGAGTCCTTCCCTCCCAAATCAATCACTAATTAATAAAATGCCCGGCTGGCTTGTCAACAGCTGATTTATTTGAGGCAATAGCTGAATTGATATACCCTCCTCTCAGATGACTCTAGTTTGTATCTAGTTGACATCAAACTATGCAAAATAGTGGGCATTTCTCAATAGAAGATTTGCAAGCTACTAACAGGCAACGAAAAAAAAAACCAAGACAGATATATTATGTGCATATTTAATCAATAAATATCTAAGCAGATGCTTGAATAATTAAAACGTGACATATGTACACAATAGAATATTTTTCAGTCTTTAAAAAGAAGGAAATTGGGACTGGAGAGATAGGTCAGTGGTTCAGAGCCCTTATTGCTCTTGTAGAGGCCTGGGATTCTGTTATCCAGCATCCACATGGTAGCTCAAAACCAATCGAAACTCCAGCTCCAGCATATGACATTTTCTTCTGGTCTCTGTGGACTCCTCCACGCATGTGCACATAAACTCATGCAGTCTCACACACACACACACATAAGTCAAAACAAGTCTTAAAAGACAATCTTAACTAGGTGTGATAATACACATTAGTTATTGTTTGTTGTTGTCAAATCACTTGAAAGGCTGAAGTGGGACTGGCCTGCAATCCAGGTCAACTTGGAATTCCAGGTCAACCTGGCCTACACATGGAATCAATCAAGCTCTCGCTCTCTCTCTCTCTCTCTCTCTCTCTCTCTCTCTCTCTCTCTCTCTCTGAAATGCATGAATCCTGTATGAACTGAGCTGGGCGCACAAAGGCAGATGTTATATTATCTCACAAGTGGGATCTAAAAAGCTAAGGAGAGAGTAGAATGGAAGTTATCCAGGCTAGTGAGAGATTTCATTCCCCAGGACACAAAAATTTCAGCTAAAAAAACAGAAGATAGTTTAAAGAACTATTAGACAATGTATCAAGCATACTTTTTGTGGTCTGTTGTTAAGTTACAGGTTCTCAATCTCATCTAAGAAATCCTTTCTCCTTTTGATCCTCATCATTTTTGACAGGGCTAGAGGACCAAACCTGGGATCTCCTCCATTGAACTATACTCTTAGCCCTCATCTGAGATCGGGGGTTCTGCATTTTGAATTAGAAGGCCCAGGTAATTTTGACAACTCTAATCTATATAGGTTAATATATCCTTAAAATTAAGAATACTAGCTGGGTGTGGTGGCTCCCGTATTTAATCCCAACACTGAGTAGTAGAACAGGTTGCTCTCTGTGAATTGGAGGTTGGCCTGGCCTACTCTCAAGGGCCAAACAGCCAGAGCTTCAGAGAGAGGCCCTGTCTCAATGAATGAACAAACGCTAAATGCTAATGGAGCATGTTTTATAGAGAAAGAATCTCATCAAACTTGGAAACACACAGACTGAAAAATCTTTTCCTGGGGTCAGCAAGAAAGGTACTTTCCCACAGGAGGCCTGATAACCTGGTTCTATCCTGGGACACACAAGATTGAAGGAGAGAACCTTCTCTCTCTCTCTCTCTCTCTCTCTCTCTCTCTCTCTCTCTCTCTCTCTCATTGGAATTCATGCTTACATGCATACAGACAGCACACAAAGTAAAGACATATTTTTTTAAAAAGATTTTAAAGTATTCTTCTTGGAATTTCATGAAATGCACACTGACTTACTAAGAAACCCATTCAGCTTCCTCAGAATTTCTCAAACTTATTTTCTTCCCCCTCAGGAGGAAACCTACTAAGATTTCTCAAAACCTCAACGCTGGGGAGCATAGAAACAGAGAAGTCAGTTTGGATGCAGAATGATCAAAGAAACACCTAGAGAACAAAAAAAGCAAAATGACCTTCTACGGGGAATATGGAGACATCCGCTGCTCCCCAGAACAAAGTCTAAAGTCACCTATGATGCTTAGTTCCCCAAACAGATGTCCAGAAGTTGCCTCCCTCTCAAGGACGACAGGCTGCTGTACTGAGATAGCAGCTTAGCATGCGAATTGCAGGACTGCCCAGAGTTCAAAGCATCCAGGAACCAATACCAGAAGGATGATGTCATATCATTATGCTATTGTATGTTCTGCACATGATATTGACAGTTGCTTATAAGATTTCTGAAAGAAAAAAATATCCTCTCAGCACAAGTAGCCAGTAAGAGTAAAACGAAAAGCGCAGGAAGGTAAGAATCAAAGGTTTCCCACTCTGGAGATGCGGAACACGTGCCTATGAGAGTTTTCGGGAAACCAGACAATGCTTCCCACTTTACCTCCTTTCTGGTAACAAGGCACAGGAGAGGGAAGCATGAGGGGGCTAGACAAGTTAAGGCAAAGCCAGTATCAGTATCAGTATCCTGACAAACTGGTTTATGGCCTGAATACTTTGAGACACACCATCCTGCACCAGTTCATTCGTGTACGTTTTTCTAGTATAAACCTGATTACTTCCACACATCCCTTCTCGATGTGAGAACACCTCTCCGTCTACAGTGATTTCCCAGGTTCCATCGTGTGCTTTCTGTGTACATTCATGTGCATTCATGTGCACTCATGCTTATTTTTGTATCTCAGCTACCCCAATAGCACAGTAGTCGCTCATCTTAGAAATGGTTCTGAGGGCCCAAGCTGGTGCCGGGCTAAGCACCAGAGACCCAGCAATGGAGACAAGAGTCCTCCTATTCCTACTTAGCTTCGGATATAAAGAAGCAATGAATTCCACACCCCGCCTTTTTGGAGTTCAATAGCTAACAATTCAAAGGGGAAGGGAAGGCTGAGTCTGAACCCTTATGTTTTATGGCTAATAGCACAAAACCAGCCAAAATATCTGTATTTCGAATGTTCCAGTCTGTCCAGCAGTTGCCAGGGTTGACAGTACAGCCTGTGACTGCAGTAGCCTATGACTGGAAGAAGGACAAATCCAGGATTCTTATTACCTCAGGCTATGAACTGCTGTGTGCTTGTGCTCCAAGTCATCTATGGATTCCCATGCTGTGATTTATAATCACGAAAGGTCAATATAATAATACCAACAGGAATCACGGCAGTGCAACCTTACATGTCAATTGGCCAAAAACTAAAAAGCTTGCCAGGCTGTGTGGATTTGGAGTCTAAGCCTAAGAAAGCCAAGAAGATTAGGATCTAACATTTTCCCAATCCTTGCAAGCATGTAGAATTAATTGTATACCACTAGTCCACAAAACCACGAATAGACCATAAATCACTATTTTTCAATCAGTATTTTTTTTTTCAGATATATAGCTGATGGGAAACAATAGCACGGGCGCTATCTAGTATTCAAAGACAGTATAAGACTCACACTGTGCAAACTTTCTCAGCTCAGGGAGGAGTGGGCCAAAACATTTAAAAAAAAAAAAAAAACAAAACAACCAAAAGATACATGATCAAGTCTCTAAGCCCGTCGTGCACTTACCGACACATGTTGGAAATATGTCCTCATTGTTTATCTGGACTTCAATCCAATCCATAAGCAGGTTCATGTACTGGGGAGCGGGCAGTGCGGTTGGCTTCTTATACTTGAGGTCATCCTGCCACCGATACTCGTATTTGGGGCCCCCCGACATCACAGGGCAGGTCCGCTCAGTGCAGAACTCACAGATCGTGCCGTAAATGAGGTTGATGCGATTGAAGAAGTCCACCACGTGCACAGCCACCCAGTCGTTCTGGTCCTCCCCGCTCGGTAACTGTACAGCTGCCCTCAGGTCCACACCCGAGTTGAGCGATGCCTGAGCCCGTTTGTGCAGCTCGAATCTCTGTGTGCCGGGTTCGAACTTCCTCTTGGGCCGGAAGGTCTTGTCCTTGTTGAACACTTGCTTCAGGGCTATGGACATGGTCTCTTCCTTGGCTTCCTTCCTTTTGCAGGAAGCAAAAAGGCACTTGGGACTTTTCAGTGAGAGGTCACAGCCCAGCAGGCGTTTCCACTGCCAGCCCTCAGGCCCCAGGGTGGCAGCCTGTGGTTTTTAACTCGGTTTACTCTAAATGCCTCCCTCCATCGTCCTCTTGAATGATCTCCAAGGGAACTTCATGTTCCTTCCTAAAGACAGAAGAGAAACGGGAACTTGTGAGAGCTCACATTGCATTTATAAACTAATAGAGGCCTGGGCTTAATTTCCACCTTGCATTACTGGCTGTGCTTGGTCCCTATGAATGTGAAGGGGAAGCTATTGCCCTATGGACTGCGTTGGTATTCTGAATTACGTAGACGACTGAGGAAGAAAAGATGCTACCCTCTTTTTTCTTTGCTGGCTTTTCTCTTCGTGATCCTAGGCTAAGGGCTTCTCCAAGGAAGGAACGTGGAGGTTACTGATTCAATCCTGTTGCATATCTACTCCTCTTGGGGAACCAATGAGTAAGCACAGACGTCTCTGCCCTCCCAAATAGAGGCGATGGGACCTGGTGGCTATCAATCCAAGCTGGCTAAACAGAACCAGGCGGGGAGTCTGCATCGGCTGGACCTGTAAGAAGTGATGAAAGTGGTCAGCTTATGCTGTTCATGGGTCATGTGGAATCAAGTTTAGAGAGCTGGCCCAACCCGCAGAGCCAGTAGGGGAGGGGAGTAAGGGGTGAAGAGAACAAGGTGGGGGGGGAGGGGAAAGAAGAGGAGAAAGAGGAAGAATGGGAGAAGGAATGGGAGAGGGGGAGGAAGAGGAAAAGGGAGAGGAGGAGGAGGAGGAAGAGAAGTAGGGGGAAGAGGCAGTCATAGCAGTGGCTGTTGAAACAGAGAGAAACAGCACAGGCCCAAGTTTCCTTGGAAGGGGTAAGGAAGGGAAAGCAGCTCCTTTAGGTCCAGACAATCCAGGAAGGGGTCCTAACACTACCAAAGCTTAGCTGCATTTCTTACCTTTGGGATACATTTGTTCTTCCAAGACTGGTCAAATAAATCCTTGACCTTAGTTCTGCCCGTTTTATGTTAGTTGCGCCTTCTCGAGGAGCCCTAACTATGATAGCAGTTGTTACCTCTGTAATGCACCACCCTTTACGATCCTAGCATCACTCCCTGGACCTCTCTGGAACCGAGTTGTTCAACAGAACGTGCCCTTGCAGTGGCCATGTGGCACCTCTAGCCACATTTGCTGCTGAGTTACTCGGATGCAGACGATGTGACTAAGGAACTTAGCTCTTTTTTTTTTTTTTTAATCTAATTTACATTAACTTGAATTTATTTAGTCATGCATGTCCAGTGGCTGCCACACTGGACAGCGCAGCTTTGGAATCCTAATATTCTCCATTGTTTCATCTGACTCTTTCAAACCTCTGGCAAGATTTACGGAGTCATAGAAAGTATAGTAAAGTCACAGACAATATCATTTTTCCTGGATCTCTCTCTCTAGGGGAGAGAGTTACTGGCTTAATAGCACCCTGTAGCTAGCGGGAGGCACAGTTGGCACCAAGTTTGGTTTGCTAAGTTCTTGTAAGGGCACTTTCCCCGTGGTCCTAAACTCTGAACCACGGCATCTTTCATCCTTCCTTTCCCACTTGTTCATGAAGCTCCCTCCCCAGAGCTCTGTTCCATTTTATATACATGGTCCCCAAAAGCTGCAAAGAAAGAGTGGGTTGAGGTGAAGGCTGTCTTGTGGCCTTGACACAGGGAGGTGGCCACAGTCCACTCAGCCCAAACCAGAGCAAAGTGAGCCCACAGCCGAGGCCAGCAAGCGGCCTCACTGCCACAGGATCTGTTACAGAGGATTCGAGTATGAGCTCTCTGAACTGCTTTATTCACACCCAGAAGGGGTTCCGCCCCACATGGTGAACATGGCTTGGTTAAGTCATTAGCACTGGAATATGTTCCCAAATATACCTTTTCAAAAATGTATATCAACTTTTATCAAACATTTTTCAAACATGTTAAATTAGCATGCACAGTATTAGATTTCATCCTGACGTTTTCAGACAAAATTAGTTCCTGTTTGTTTTTTCTGAGGTACATGATTCCTTTTACAGACTTCGCACTTTGCTCAACACAGCCATGGTTCTGCTGCCACGCCCCTTCCTGCCCCTTCCTGCCCCTCCCACAACCTGGTGCTCTCACCCCTCTCTATTCCTTTTCTCAAATGCTTTCCCCTGGAAAAATTGGGAAACATTTCTTTTCTCCTTCTCATGTGGCATTAAACATACACTCCCTGCTCCCACCAAAAAAAAATCAATGTGGAAAAGGCCACATGACAGCCTGCCTGAGACCTTTTGGGAAGTCATCCTTCAGGGTACCCTGAACTCCAAACTACATGGATATCAACACGAAAGTCTAACATGCTAGGGGGTGGACGTGGGCAATCTCTTTTCAAATGAAAACCTTCTTGAGGCTGGGCTATAAGCTCAACTGTGGAAAACTCACTTAGAATGCATGAGACTGTAGGTTCAACCCCAGTGCCTACAAAAAGGGGGGAGGGGAGGGGAGGGGCAGGGGCATAGGGAAGAGGGCGGAAGGCAGACTCCTTGAAGACTTAGACTGATAAGAGCCTGAATACACTTGAAGCTTTAAAAGGTCATTTCCAAAACAAATGCATTGGTGAGAAGGGTGAGCCTTTTCTTTTTCTTCACTAAGTCAGCAGCAGTCCCTCGGCGTAGCACAGTATTAACCGGCGGCTCCCTCTTCAGTGAAGAAGTCTGGCCGCTCCTGTTCTGATGACAAAAGCTCCCATCAGCCCTCACGGCCCTTGGAGCCATCCTTCATCCCCAGTCCCATGACCCTCGGTGCCTCTGATTCTGCTGCTTCTGGGGCCTACAGTGTCCACTCTCATGGAAAGAACGTGCCAGGTTCTCACGGCCACCATCAACACATCTGTCTGACACCCCAGCTGGAAACCCAAGAACCACAATTTTCTAATCAAATTCCCCCAAAAGTTTCAAGTGATTGGCACAAGCATGTCAAAAAGTAACCAAACCTTGCCAGAATTCGGATTTTTTTCCTCTCTAGTCTAGTGATACTCAAGTAACAGATTTCAAGACTTCAGTCTCTTTGACTGGAAGGATATTTACCCCAAGCCTTAATCAGGTTTAAAATTACTGTCTTGCGGCTGGGGAGACGGATCACTAGATAAGAGGGCTCTCTTAAGTGAGAATGAAGCCCTTAGCTCAGAACCCAAACATGGACTTAAAAGTCAGGGTGCTGCCAAGTGCAGGAGCCGCTCTACTTAGTGCTAACTCCTCAAGCGAGGTCTCGAATCTGCCCTGGTGATTAAACACCACTGCTCTGTAGCTCTCCCTAACACTTAGTCCTTAGCCCATCCTGTGTGGAAGTCATGCACGTGTCAGTGACAAAGACACTGGGTGCTAGCTAGGTTAAACGATTTGTGAGAAGTCAGAAAGTTGATAGGTGGTGACTCAAATCCATATGTCTCCGTCCCTGAGATATATAGGATGTTTTCCAGTAACAGCTATTTTACAGTTCCATGACCATCTTCAGGAACATTTCAAGCAGCCCCCATCAAGGATCGAAGGGAAGTCCAGGGCACGTGGTACTGTTAGTTTCATTTGCCAGGCGTGCTGGTCTCCTGGCACCTAATTCACATTGCCACGCATGCTGACGTGGTCAGACATGGGAATGCCTCTGCTGGTGTGGTTTTTCACCTGCAGTGGAGTTACTCTGAGGAGTGTGCTTGTTGGCCAGGTAAATTCTCTATATAGAAACACCAGGCAATTGGGATGGGTGAGAAAAAGATCCATCACACCTCTGAAGACTTGAATGTTCCGTTTATATATTTTCCCAGGTGTCCACGCTATGTTGGTGTCGAGAGCTAAAAGAGTTTTAAATAAAAAGGCGAATGGTGGATGCATGTGGCCTTCCTTCCCAACCCCTATCTACATTGAGATCATCCCCCTCAACGGTTACAGCCTGCCAGGCTTCTGATATCAGATATCTGGGACACTGAGCCCGAGGACCAAAAACAAGCATATATAACAAGTACTTGTCTCAAAAGATTTTTTTTTTAATCAAATAAAAGGTTGGACATGTAACTCAGTGGCAGGGCACTTTCCCAGCAATCTCTAGTACTTGTTGTAACAGGCAGACAAGGCTAGCCTAGCATAGTCCTTATCCCACGTTAACTCAGGGGCCCGAGGTTATGTTCAAATATAGGTAGCAGCTTCAAGTCTGCACTTAAGACAAGCTCCAAATGTTGTGGGATCTGCTGATCCGTAAACACAGGTGATAACTCTCAGGCTTCACCCCAGACGAAGGATCTAAAGCTGCACTTGAACCACATCTCAGAAGAAAACACCTGAAACCTTAGATGGAAGGGATACCTGACTGGCTGACTAATGGAATGACAATATCTACTTGTTCTTGTGTTTTTTGTCAACAGTTTGCTTCATAAATAGTCTGAAGTTGAATATACGTGTGCCGGGAAGAACAGGAGAAGGCCCTAACTGTTTTCAATTAAACGGCTTGAGTTGAGGTGGCGATGTGGGGGTAGGAGTTTGGGGATGGGGTGGGTGTAGGGTGGGTCAAGGGGAGTTCTGATCTGGATGGATCTGGATAGCAGAACACCTCCAGGTCTCTGGGAAAACCAGCATGTGATGCCACACGGAGAGCGGCTACTGCTACTGCAACCACATGCCTGGAGTTCTTGGGCTAACAATGACATAGTGCTTATTCCTTGTCTTTGTCTAGTGTCCAGAAAGAAAAGAACAAAGCATAAGTTTTTGGGCCCTCGAGAGAAATGCTAAGACAATTCTGTTAATGAACAGCACCCATTATAATTCTGGTTCTCAATAAACAGTTGAAGCCAAGTGCTCATTTAATTAAACAAAAAAAAATTACTAAGGCTTGTTTGAATATTCATAGGACTAGGATGCATAATTAATTAAATTCTGGCCTCTGTTTATGAGGACCTCATGATTTGGTGTTCAGTCTGAACTTTTCCTGCTCGGAAGCCTAACGTACTAATGTGGACACAGATGTCATTCCTCCAGTGTGTCGCCTGAGATAGGAAGGGAAAAAAAAGCATCCAGGTCTTTGGAAAGAGAAAAATGGAATTCCAAATAAACGGCATAAAACTGACAGCAGCTCCATGTGTTCTCCATATTTTCTGCTTAATAGATCAACTTTAGCAATAAAACAAACACACAGTGAAACTATGGAGAGAACGCTGCTGGGCTGTGAGGCAATGTTGACAAGGTCGCTAAGCAACACTGGCAGGGGAAGTTCTTATTTTTCTTTTCCTATTGATGTCTTCTGCCTCATTAGTTGAAAAAAAAATCAGAGTCCTTGCCAGGGATAGAGGAAGAAATGAAGCCGCTCTCCCACTGACTCCTGAGAAACGCGTCTTCTTTGGCAGCCACCACATCTTAGAGGCCATCTAGGTGAGGCAGAAGGGCGAACAGCGACAGAGGTACAAGGTCGACTAATGTTGACAATTGGAAGTGTATGGCGGCAGAGGCTGTCTCTGGACAGGACGAATCACTACAGAAAAGCCACGAGAAAAATGCCTCCAAGCACCCCAAGCGCAGAGGAGGTACAATCTGGTCATTGCCTTTGCCGGCATCTGAGAAGCCGGAATGGTGTTGGGCGCAGAGCTGACCTCGCTGAAGATTTGTTGAATGTACAAATAAAGGACATGAATGAAGAACATTCTGCACTAAACAAGAACCACAAAGTTAGCGGAATTGCAGCCTCTACTTTGAGTCATCTGGGGATTCAGCCTCAGCCTTGGAATGCTGGATGTGAATAGACCGGTTACTTGGGGATGTCCTGTGGTGTCATGCCAGTCTCCTGCAGGGACAAGACACCTGTCCACTTACCTTTCTAAAGGGCTCCTCCCTTCCCTGATGCTTTCTAAAATATCAGTCTCAGAAGTGAAGAACAAGTCCGGTGTCTTCCTAACCAGCATATCTTTGTCACTTTGGCTGGAATCGTTTATAGAATTTTTCCTCTTACATTGTCAGTACTGACTAAATCAGGTTTTAAGGGGTGGTATGTGTGGGCGGTGTGCACACGCGAGTGGGGTGTGTGTGTGTTGTCAATCAGCAAATCTCAGAGATCTTCCACTTCCATTTCTCATTCAATCATATCTGTTTTTGACTTGGGTGTCTTAGTTGTTTTTCTATGATGAGATACCATGACTACAATGTACAAAGTACAATGTACATGTACAAAGAACATGTTTATCTGGGGTTTACAGTCTCAGAGGGTCTACAGCAGGAAGCAGGCAGAAATGGTGCTGGAGCAGTAGCTGAGAGCTCATGTACTGAGACACAACACAACAATGCAGGGGGGAGGGGGATGGCGGAAGTCTGGGTGGAGAGGGGGTTGCCAAAAATCCTTTGAAACTTCAAAGCTTGCTGTCAGTGGCTCTCTTAAGAAGGCTACACCTTCTGCTCCTTCCCAAACAGCTTACACACTGGGCATTGAGTATATCAACAATTCAAACACATGAGCCTATGGAGTCCGTTTTCATTCAAACCACCACAGTGGGTTTGGGGGATTTGAACTCGGGTCCTCATACTTGCCCAGCAAGTGCTCTTACTTCCTGAGCCATGTGCCAGCCCTGTGCACTTACAACATTGACATCATCTGATGTTTGTCGTCTCCTCTATAGGAGGTGCTCGTCGACTCCTTTCTGTCAACCTTTATGCATCTTGCCCTCCTGTACCCTTCATACAACACCAGCAAACTGGAGAAGTAGCTTTCCCAGCCCACCCCCAGCCACCCCCAGCCACCTTCTCAGAGCTGCTTCATCCACGAGTTTTGTTAGATTAGATGAGAATAACACCGCTGCCTTGCTGTAATCGTCAAAGACACGCACAGGTTCAGAAGCCAGCATTTCAAAACACAGATGAAGTCAGTAAGAGCACTGCAGCCTTATGTAAGCGTGCCCTGCGACTCTCACTGCCCGTCATCCACAGCTCTTCATTGGCCATTCTTTTTTTTTTTTTTTTCCGGAGCTGGGGACCGAACCCAGGGCCTTGCGCTTCCTAGGCAAGCACTCTACCACTGAGCTAAATCCCCAACCGGCCATTCTTTTTTATTTTTTTTTTTATCTTTATTAAGTTGGGTATTTCTTATTTACATTTCGATTGTTATTCCCTTTCCCAATTTCCGGGCCAACATCCTCTTAGCCCCTCCCCCTCCCTTTCCCTATGAGAGTTCCCCTCCCCATCCTCCCCCATTGGCCATTCTTAATTCTCACTTAAGCCTTTCATCTGTTTGTTTAGACACCAGGACAGATGCTCTAACAGTAAAGGAGGAATTTCTCAAAAATTAAAGCATCACATGCTACCCCCCTACCCTCCCAACCCCACCCCACCTACCCCCAGCCCCCTGATACAGCAGCAAGGGCAAACCACCAGGGGGCACATAAACAAGCCATACTGATTCAAATGACTCAGATTCCCCAGACTCTGAAGCAGCGATGATCAGAAGAGGACCCAGTGCTGGGACAGAGTAGGGATGGGAAGCAAGGAGAGCAGGCTGAACACACTAGGCACCATAGTCCTTAGACAAAAGACAGACGTTTATCTACAATGCTTTCTTAAACGAAGGCCTAGTGGATGCCGGGGTGGGGTTGTTGGGATTCCCAGGAATGAGGAAGAAGCAGAACCTTTGGCCCAACCTCAGATAGGCTTGACAGGGTCTATCCACTTTTAAGACTAAGTAGGTAGGGAAGTCACCACAGAGGCTCAGCTGGCCGATTGGATTTTATAAAAGATAATCTGATGATTTTACTTTATTTATGTATTTTTGCTGTTGTGACAGGGTCTCGCTATGTAGCTCTGGCTGGCCTCAAACTCGGAGATCCACATGCCTCTTTGTTCCAAGTGCATGGACTGCACCTCCACGTTCAGCACTAATAGATTTTATTCATATTTAATTAATGTGTAAGGGTGTTCTTTGGTCTGCATATTTGTCTGCACACCACAAGATGGTTGGTTATAGATGGTTGTGATCCACCACGTGGTTGCTGGGAATTGAACTCAGGGCCTCTGGAAGAGCAGCTGGTGCCCTGAACTGCTGAGTCATCTCTCCCACCCTCATGGGTTTATTGACATTTTAAAGAAAAGGGGAAGAGACAAAAGCTTCAAGTTTGTAAAACCTGATATATTTTTCCATATCTTTCAATTCTCGGGAAAATACTTATTTTGTGGCTTTACAAAAACATGTTTTAAAAACAGTATATGTGTTAGGCAAGGTAGGAGGAAGTTAGATGACTATGAAGGATAAAGGTATGGAAGATAGAGGTAATACAGCGGCTGAAGTAAAAACTAAGGTAGGTGACTGTATGTAAGCGCATGTTTGCATTTTAAACTGCAGGCATATAGCAGGTAGTGTGCCTACCCGGTATCTCCTACAGATGGTGAGAGAGAGCTCGTTGTTGACTACCATTTCTCTCTTGGTCTTTGAAACAGGGGAAGACAACCATTTCTTGGAGAAATATAACCTTAAAGCAAAAATGTTCAAACCTAAGGAAGTCAGTTCCTGTAACTGTCAGCGGACATATTTATCCTTAGCCGTTCTAAGGGAATCGAG
Source organism: Rattus rattus (assembly GCF_011064425.1). NCBI lineage: Eukaryota > Metazoa > Chordata > Mammalia > Rodentia > Muridae > Rattus > Rattus rattus. The sequence continues at coordinate 107,727,494 of NC_046154.1, read as the reverse complement.
TCTCAGGGGCTGGAAAAGTTTTACTCTTGGAAATCGGAAAGTGCAGTTCTCGTTTTCAAAAGAGCACAGTGTTCAGCTCAGAGGAGCAGGGCCGAGTTAAAACTGAGGAGAGCGACCTCATAGGTAGCAATGAATATCCTAGTAAGAGCACCAGTGGAAGGGGAAGCCCTGGGTCCTGCTAAGACTAAACCCTCAGTGAACTAGACTGTTGGGGGAGGGCGCAATGGGGGAGGGGTGGGGAGGGGGACACCCATAAGGAAGGGGAGGGGAGGGGATGTTTGCCCGGAAACCGGAAAGGAATAACACTCAAATGTATATAAGAAATACTCAAGTTAATTAAAAAAAAAAAAAAAAACTGAGGAGAGCATTCACAGGCAAAGTTGCCAGGCAGCCAAAGTCATTGCTTCTGCAGGTTGGTGGGAGACGTCAGAAGATGTGTTCATGTGTCCAACCCGTGGCCCATTGGACACATACATTCCCTTAAGAGTAATAGCCTAGGTTGGGGATTTAAGCTCAATGTATCAAGGTCGTGGTAGTAGCTTTAGAGTAAGCACAAAGGCCCTGTTGGTCCCCATATCCAAAAAAAAAAAAAAAAAAAAAAGAGTAATAGCCTAACGTAGATGACAATGAAGTGCCAATGTATCAAAAGGTCTAAGACTCTTGGTAGTAGATTTAGCTCGTAGTAGGTGCTTTTAAAAAGTGGTTACTATTGTTCTGACATCATTCGACTCATATCACGATGTGCGTCTAAATACAAAGTGTGATTTCTAAGGAATCAAACAGGTATTTTGTAATACTTTTTGTAATAATAATATTTTGTAAGGTATCTATCTTAGGATACTGAAAATTCTTTTCTACCGAATTACATAACAGTGAGTAGCAGGCTCAGTCAGCAATGATTGAGGACTTACTGGTTACTTTAATCGTCACAATCCAATGCCTAGGTCCCTTTTTTTATGCTTAAGAAATTATTAGTTTATTTTATACTTAAGAAAATGGAAAGGCACAATATGCAAACTTGTTGCACAAGCCAGGTAGAGTGGCACACCTTTAATTTCCAGTCCTTGGGAGGAGAGACAGACAGACCTCTGTGAGTACAGTCTGTTCTACATAGAAAGTCCCAGGCCAGCCAGGGCCACTTACTAAAACACTGTCTTAAAAACAAACAGACAACAACAAGAAGCAACCTGCCTTTGCTCAACAAGACTGATGAACGTTTCAAAAACAGAGAGGCCAGAGGAAGCTCACACCCGCTGCAATCATGGAAGGAGAGGAATTGTGGAGCCCTACATGTTGTCCTATGATGCGCAGAAAGAGTGGTGGTCCCCAACGTTATCGGTCCTGAGTCAGCTGGCTACATCTTTAGACAAGGCAACTTTTTTACAAGCCTCTGTTTTACATTCTTTAAAAATCTAGACGGTTACTCTTCAAGATGTGATGAACATTAAGAGTTACCATTTGTGGGAACTTAAGTCAATGGAGAACAGTTTATGGCAGGCACGATGTCTGGTATTGGCAGTAGACACAACTGTAGACCTAACAGCTTGGGGTGACAGAAGTCACAGAAGATGCTTCGGTGCGATGCAAGTGTTCCATGAGCAGGGTAGGAGAGGGGCAAAGAGGAGAGGGTAGGCAACGGGGACCTGGAAAGGGTAAGAAAGAAATCAAATGCTTCCTTCTCACTTGATTTGGGTGGGTTTTTCATGACTGAGTCAAAGAAAATAATATTAATCTCAGCAACATAACCTCAATATTCCCCAACCTTTAAAAGTACATTTAGGAGCTGGAGATGTGGTCCAGGAGTTAGGAGCACACATAGCCCTTGCAGAGGACCTGGATTCAGTTGCAAACACCCAAAGTGGGTAGCTCACAACTGACTGTACCTCAGTCTGGGGGATCTGACACTCTCTGGCTTACTGGGATAATGGGGTGCACATAAACCCACATAGGCACACAGGCATGCACACAAGGGTAAACAAAATACAAGTCTATGCTCTCGTTGTGAGGTGTTTTGGTACTTTTTGTTTGTAACAAGATCTGGTGCACATGGCTTATTTTGTGAATTTGGGCAGAGCGGGGCAAATAATATTTCTCCCGTCTTCCCACTGATCCTTCAAAAACACTTTTCCGATTTCAATCTTTTCCCACGCTAAATTTTACAATGACCTACACTGTACATAACCAGTAAGCAAAGCCAGCTGTGACCTCCTGTTCCAGCAAGAACAACTAAACTCCCTACACTGTTTACAAAGTTTCCCTATTATCAGAAAAGAGACTCCACTGGAGAAAGAGGCCGCAGCCTTAGAAATAGGAGAGAACGGACTGGCTAGCATTGCCGTCTCTTCGATGTCAGCAGGTAGGAAGCAGATAAGCCCGGATGGAAGGAGACTAATAATTAATGTGCCATCTGCTCTAGCCTCCTGAACATGCCCATGACAAGTAAAACAAGAAGTCCGAAGGAAAACTGAGCCCAGTGTGTAACTGCCAACCCTGTGACAGCCAAAGAGGCTGGGGTGGGTGGGGGTGGGGAGGTCAACCCTGCTCTCAGAGCTGCAAAGACGTGAGTCCACACTTTGTCTGCGGGATAGTTACTCTCCAAGGTGAACTGGTTACACGAGGCACCAATCCTGGCGTCTGCAGTGTGTTTGGGGGACAGAGGAGGTAATGTGAGTAAAGACAGGCAAGAGACAAGTATGACACTTGTTGCCCTAGATGTCTCACTTCGCCAGGTTTCAGGCTTCGCGACATGTAGGAGCCCCAGACGTCATCGGCTCTGTTCTTTGACTCATCCCTGAAAGACTTCAGCATCTCAGCCTCAGAGGCACAAAATCATGGACTGTGTCATTGGCATCATTTGCTCACTTGAAGTTTTATGAACTAATAGACCATCCTAGTGCCACTTCCTGGGAAGACGACTTTGTTTAGTTGCTAACTATGAGAATAGCTAGCACTGGGCACACATAGCTGACTCGGACTTACTTTTCTTCCTCTGGAGAAGTGTCTACCTTTAGCTCTTTCCTGCTGCCCAATTCCCCAACCCCTCATTGGAAGAGATCACTTTCTCTACCACTGCAGGGAGACTAGGTTTTGAGTTCACGAGCCTGTCAGTCACAGACCTAGGGCTGTAGTTTCCACTGACTACTTGCTTTAATTTTATTCTCTGTTGCTGCAGTGACCAATAGGACCAAGAAAGGGTTTATTTGCCATACAGGTTACTGTCCATCCTCAAAGGAAGCCCAGGGAGGAACTCGAGGCAGAAACCGAAGCAGACAGTGCAGGAGTGCTGCTCACTGGCTTGCTTCCTCTGGCTTCCACAGCTCCCTTACACAATCCAGAACCACAGGCCCAGGGTTGGCACTGACCATAGCAATTAGCAGTTGAGGAAGCGCCCCCACAAACCAATCTGAGGCAGGCAGTTCCTCAGTGGGGGGCTCCTTTCTTTCCAGGTGTGTCGAGTTGGAGACTGATGGAACTGACATTTCTGTAAGAAATAAAGTCGGTGCACACCTGTAATCCAAGCACTGAGGTGGCTGAGGCCGGGTGATAGAGAGTTCAAGGTTAGCCTGAGCTACATAGTGAAACCGTGTATTAAAAAAGAAAGGACGGAAGGAAGGAGAGAAGAAAGGAAGGAAGGAAGGAAGGAAGGAAGGAAGGAAAAAAGGAAGGAAGGAAGGGAAGGAAGGAAGGAAGAAAGAAAGAAAGAAAGAAAGAAAGAAAGAAAGAAAGAAAGAAAAGAAAGAAAAGAAAAAATGGATATATTTGAGTTTTTAGTCTTTATAAGGCTGGGAAGGTCTGCTTTTGTTGTGGTTTAAATAAATCTAGCATCTGCTTTTCTTACCAACTTCCTGAAAGCCAGGTAGAAGGAAATAGCGAACATTTCCTGGGGCCCTGCTGGAGACTCAGTATGAGGTTGTGCAGCCTGGCTTGCCCACACAAAGTTAGCTGCGTGGGAGAGACTTTCAGCTGAGACTTGTGACAAAACCCAGGGAGTACCTTACGACACGATGCATTCATCTGTGGGAGCTCCGGGGCCGCACATTAGGAAGCTCGGTTTTCTCACCGGTTTTCTTTGATGAGAGAAGACCGGGTCACAGGATGCATTGATCACAGATCCTTCCAGCTGCTAACACGGTGGGCGGAAACGCCCGGAACAGAGTACATTTCATTTGTGAGTCAACTCCAGGTCTCAGGGGCCCCTGCTCTTGCAGGCGGCCTCCACCCAGCAACCTGATACTAGAAGGGACTGTTCTCTACTCTCACAGGGACTGGGAGAACCTTCCAGCCATCCAGGTAAAACTGCTCCTTTGCTCTGCCTCAACCTTCTGCATTCACTGGGAAAGTAGGAAGGAGGCAGAGAAAGAAGAGATGGCTGGGCACGTCGCGTGTACCAGGCCTGCACCTCTGCGGCCCGTACTCGCATGGCTCCCTCATGACGTCACACCCCACTGCGCTCTTCCTTTCCTGTGGCCTATCCCTCCTCAGATGATTCCAGCACGAGTACTCCACACAGGACAGCACAGACGGGAACTCTGGAACCCTTGTGGTTACTCTGTTTATCTAAATGATCCCAGACCAAATACCAGGCGGATAGACAGTTCTTTCTCCCACCAATAGGACCACGCTCCTGGAATCATGATTCCCAATCTACAGATGAAATCTTTTCAGAAAACAGATACCTCTTACAAGATCACCAGGGTTGCTGGACGTGCTGTTTTCCAGGCTGGTGTAAACAGCTGACACATCTTCATGTTGCAACATTCGGTCAGAAGTCTGGGCTGATACTCAGCTCTAAGACTTGGAAAATACAGGACAAAGGTTGGGAGGTGGCTCTTGGTGACAACGCTTGCTGTACAAGCCCGGGGATCTGAGTTTGGATCCCCTAAAGCCATGTGAAATCCAGATATGGCCACACACACTGGCAACTCCATCACTGGGGAGCAGAGACAAGAGAGCTCATCACTGGGGCTCAGCGTCTAACTAGCCTATTGGGAAGGAAAGCAAAACAAGCAACGGGGGGCTTCTGCAGGTTCATAAAGAGGCCCTGTCTCAAGAAAACAAGGCAAAAATAGTCATAGACCCCCTCAGGCCTCTCTGTACATGTGTACCCCAACCCCATGCATCACTTCCTTACACACACATTCACACACATAGATACACCCATACATACACATATGCACATACATACACAAACATAGATACACATAGATACACATATGCACACACATACACACACACAAACACATAGACACATGCACATACATATACATATATACACATACACACATACATATATATACATGTATATACACATATACATATATACATGCATACATATACATATATACAACATACACACATATATGCACATACATACATATACATATACACACATACACACACACATAAATATACATACACAGACATATTATCCACACACCTACATATATATACACACATATATACACGCATATGCACATACATACACACGTACATACATATACACATATACATGCATATACTCATACATACACACATACATACACACCACCACCAATAACAACATACATACAACGAGCCCTTTGTATAGATATTTATGTGGTCTTGTCAAAGACTTGGGAGTGAGCTTGGAGTGTTTTTCTCCTAATATAAGAAGGAAACAGAGCGCAATCATTTCCATTACTTTTCTCCCCTGTCCCTACGATGTCTGTGATACTAAACAGTATCCTGATATTAGTTTTTCTGCAGCTCTGATCCTGGCATTCACTCCCACAAGCTGACAGTAAAATTGTTACTGATACGATTTTGCAGCAGGAAGGACTCTTGAAAATGTGTTTAATTCAATCTAACCTCTTAATCTGTTTAAAATCAAAACAAACACCTAATGCCCAGAAGAGTGCAATCTTAAAGGCCAGCAGTTATGACAGACCCAGGGCTGAGAATTTAACCTCTGCTTCAGTGTCTCACTGTGCATATGAGCCTCTTAAACATATAATGGGGCTGGGCGTGGGGCGGTGATGATGAATGACCACCATTCAAAACTGCCCAAAGTAGCTTCTCTTTTAGGTAAAGGGTAAACAAGCACATGAGTGGCTGGCTGGCTGGCTGATTGATTGATTGATCGACTTATGGATTTTTTTAAACCTATGGGGATCGTTAACGATTTAAAGTAACATAGCTTAAATGAAGTCATACAGAGACCACCCATGACATAGAAATATATAGAAGCACAGAGAGCCCAGCCCCTCCCAACTCAGACCTTCAAGAACCAGAAAGGCTGACTTTGTCAGACAACCCACAGGCCCCTATAAAGTCCAGCCTCCAAGGGTGGGAGTTTCTGCCTCCTACAAACGCCTTGTCTTCACTGTACTGAGGGAACAGTTCTTGGCTGGCCTTTGCCCACAGTACCCCAGGTATTGCCTTTCCTCTACACCAAACACTTCAACCCAGTCTCTTCACACCTAACTCCTCGGTGTAAGGTCCAGCAATACGCAGAGCTCACCTGCCGCCATCCAGTCCCTACCCATCCAAGCAGTTTCCGCCACACCCTGCCTCTTACATAGATAGGCATACCTTCCATTTCTCTGGATCCTTCAAGATACGGCTTTTCCCCTGCCTTTTCATTGCTAATTTTTAACCCCTGCTCCTCCGTACAGTTTTACATTTTGAATTTTGACTCTGTTCTTGAATTGTGCTTTTCCCCTGAGTCCCGCCTCCCAATTCTCTTGAAGTCTTTCACTTCTCTGCCTCTGAGGGCTCTGGTGGAAACTGAGGCTGATGAATTCAAAGTACACAATCCTGGGTCATCCTGAACAAGTTTTCTAGTGAAAATCAAGTTCCTGTGAATTTCCTTTCTGGACCCTCAAAACAAACAAACCAACCAACCAACCCAGAGATCACCTGAGGTGCCTTTGTAAAGTACATTAGATCCTCCCCTCCTGTCTCTGAATGTATTAACAGAAATACTTCTAGTACCAAAGTTAGGGGGCCTGATACACCAGTGCTAGGCCAAACACTCAGACAGCCAGGAGAACAGGCAGCAGAGAAAAGTCCTCTGAGGATCTGAAATTCCAGGACAAAGAATGATAGGCAAAGACCTTGGAGAGTGGAAGGGAGGGCTAATGTGAACCAGGTTGAGATGGGAATATGGCTTCCCCACTGCCGGGGATATGTTAGTTACACCACCCAAGGAGGGGGCAGCTCGGCCCTTCTTTGTACTCTGCATCTGCTGGTCCTTGACTCCTACCGACTGGAGGCTGTTTTGTGTGCCCGAGGGGCAGCATGCCCGGGATTTGAGTCCCACAGCTGCTAGCTCTTGATCTTATTACGTCACATGATTAATCTTCGCCGCTCTCCTCTTCGAGACTCAGATAACAAAGTTACCAATCTCGGTGTGTTATGAGAGTTAAATAGTCTCATCCCAACAAAAAATTTGTACACACCAGGCAGACTGTCAATGTGGAACAGGTTTAATTCTTGTCATTAATGTAATACTTCCTAAAATGTGTGTTCTTCATTCTAGGTGGAGGGTACCTAAAGGACAGACAGCATAGGCCTCCTTTTTCTCATATAGCACTCTGGGGCGATTATACGTGGCTCCAGGGTTTCAGTGTTGCTCAGTCAAGATGGTAAGTGAGGGACCACAGCTGGTCTGATACACCACAGGCACTCAGCAACCCTGGATGATTGCAGAAGAGGGCAGGCCCCTTGTTCCCCCTTGGGGAGGAGGAACAGCAGTTTTCCTATTAGGCCTAACTGGCTGGCGCCTCCCTTCAGCCACGGTCAAGCAGCCAACCAGTGGTCCACGAGAGCGGGGCACGGGCTAGGAGGCTGCCATGGCGACGCGAGGGAAGCTCCCAGATAGTTTGTGTTTACTGGACATTGGTGCTTATTTAAGACCAGGAATTCACACTCCCACGGCAGTGCCAGCAAAATTCATCCTGGGTCAAAGCATGCATTTAAAACACGAAACCTCTTCATTCTGATTTTCTTCTGTAACCGCGATGTGTAAACGTGCCAAAGAATGTTAAAAATAAATCAAAGAGGAAAATGCCTCACAGTTTCTGACTGATGGGTATGGAAACAGCCACCTCCCAAGGTCGAGATGGGCATGAGGTTTCTCGTTGTCTAGGGGGATTGTTTTTGATTTTCTTCTTTATTCCTTGGGTGTTTTGTTTTTCCCACACTATTTTTTAGTGACTAGTCAGGATGCCACTACTGTCCTGAAAAACAATAAGGTTTACAGAAGGGGAGAAAAGTTCTCAAAGGTCTCTAGAGGCTGCAGGAACTCTGCCAGGAGAAGCGGCTGCTTTGACAAAGCCGTGGAAAACAACCAATCATTCCGGCAGGCACCAGGCTCAGCCAAACCCTGCAGCGAGCAATCGCTTTATATTGGGTCCAGTCGAGGACTCGCTTTATATTGGGTCCAATCGAGAATCCAGGAAGCCACGTGCATTGGCTTCTTTTCCATGTAAGATTCTACGTTCACTAATATGTGGTGATGAGGCCACTTTTGCTAGGGTGCTACTGGGTCTTCTCAGAAAGAGGAGGTGAGAAACAGGTTAGTCCCAAGAAAGCTCGCTGGGCAGAGCACAGAGCTAAGGCAAGGGTTAGATAATAGTTCTTAGTCCCTGTCCTCCCCTCTCTCCTTTCTCCTGCTCCTTTGCACTTCTCCTCTCCTTCCCTAACCCACTCGCTCTCTCTCCAGAGTCTTAAAATGTAGCTCAGGCTGGCCTGGAACTTGCTATGTAGCCCAGGCTAGCCTGGAACTTAACTGTGATCTTCCTGCCCTCCTCTAGCTCCCATGTGCTGGGATTAAAGGTATGTGCCACCACACCTGGCCTCCTAGTCTCTTTAAATGTCACTTATTTATTTAGAAAAAGAATCCGAAAAGATGACATAGATTTCCATAAAAATTCTGATTGCCCAAGAAATTTTTGTATGAATTTCAGTCGGTAAACAAAATCAAAGACCCAATATAGGGAAAAGCTGAAGGGTACAGAATGCCAGAAAGAAAAACAAGACACCGGGCTTCCACTGGAAAAAAAAGAAGCCTGGTTAGCACATCTCAGATGCAGACCTTTACAGACCCAAACAAGATACAAGACACCTGCCGACATTTGTATTTTAAATCAGATAGCTAGCCCCAGAGGCTACAGATCGTCACATCCGAATTGATGATCCAATGAGCTGCTCCCTAGTTGATCCCTTCCAATATGTCCTGTCTCAGAGTGGCTTCTAGAAAAACACAAACACTGACAGACCCGGGCAGCACAGCCAGAGAGCCTTGATTCACTTCAGCTTTGAAGGGTTTCTACACTTGGCTTCTCCTTTCTCCAGAGAATACAATCCACACGACTGAGCCTGCTGTCTGAATGAAGAGCACGGTTTTTCTTTTTCATCTAGCAGAGTAAACTTATGAAATGTAAGGACAACCTGCCCTGGGGTCTGAGAGGGGCGAATGGGAGAAAAGTAAGGTCACACTGGGACACAGGGTGTAGAAAGCCATGCTCTCCAGACACAGCTTACAGGGTATAGACAGAGAAGAGACAAGGTCCTAGTTTTCAGGGCACCCAGAATGGAGTGCCTGCCTGTCTGCCTACCTGCCTACCTTCCTTCCTTCCTTCCTTCCTTCCTTCCTTCCCCTTCCCTTCCTTCCTTCCCTCCCCCCTCCTTCCTTCCCTTCCTTCCTTCCTTCCCTCCTCCTTCCCTTTCCTTCCTTCCTTCCTTCCTTCCCTCCCCCTCCCTCCCTCCTTCCTTCCTTCCTTCCTTCCTTCCTTCCTTCCTTCCTTCCTTCCTTAATAAAGTTTCACTATGCAGTGCAGGCCGACCAGGAACTTGCTATGTAGACGAGACTGGTCCTACACAGTCCAAGGAGCTTTGAGCTTCTGGAGACCCACCCGCTTTTGCCTAAGTACTGGGATTAAAGGTGTGTACTGGCATGGCCAGCAGGAGTTGCTTTCTAAGCAGTTACAGCAGAGATAAAATGGACACCTAGGTCCCTACACTCAGCCTTACCAAAAAGAGCCACAGGGCCTTTTGGCTTGCAATGTCCAATATGCAAAGTGGAAAGCAAAAGGCAGAATTTATGGTAAATCGTGGCCCCTTTCTCAGGGATTGTTACCCTTGCACAGGGATTGTTGATAAAGTCCCCATGAAGAGGGTCCCTCAACTTGATCAGAAGCCATTAAATGCCCCCCTCCCCCCAAGCTCCACAACTTGCAGGCGATAGGAAGGAGAAAGAAGGCAGCTTGTAACTCATTTGGGGGGCTTTTAAGGTAGACAAAGCCCTCTGTTGGGGCAGATAATCTAGTAGGCACAGTAAATTATACCTCTTAAATTTGACATACAAAAACCCTGATAAGCCTCGACGCGGTAGTATTTGGAGATGGGTCTTTGGGAAGTGATCGTGTGATATGACCTTCACCTCCGTACGTGAGACTAGTTCCCTTATAAAAGGACTCCAGGGAGCTCCTCTTGCCCCTATGAAGGCCCACGTGAGAACGAGGCCACCCTACTCTCAGAAGTGTGAGAATTAAATTTCCGTTGCTTATAAGCCATCTGGCTTGTGGTACTTAGCCCCGGCAGACGGAACCCAGACCCACAGACATTTGGGATGATAACGACCCCCTTTTCAGTCTAGGATTAGGATGTGTCTAGCTTTATAAAGCTACCTCAAATTGTGTGGGAAGACGATAAAGGGGTTCTCGCCACAATTTGTATTTCCTTCAACCATTTGGGAGCAAACAGAGAGACCCTTATAAAAGGGTCCTTTTATAAGAAGTTAGTCCTGTGACATTAGAGGAAACGTGTACTTTCCACTCTCAGAAGCCCTGGAGCACCGTGGATTCAGCAAAGATGATTCAAGTGATGTTTCCCTTGACGTCACTGGCCCACCCTACAGTCCAGGTTGTGATTTTTAATCCCTCTCCTCAATAAATCTAACCCAGGGCCACCGAACAAGTAAAGACAACGACTCCTTGTTTAATGGCACAGCCCAGGTCATCATAACCTGGCTAGTGAATGGCGTTGTCGGGAATGGCGTGTACTGGCTGATGCCTTTGTATCATAAGGCACACAGCTATTTATTTCCTGTTCTTGGAGGCATAAAGAAAAGGAAGGCAGGAAGTGGGGAGAGTCCTGACAAAACCTGCCAAAGGCTCTTTCAGGAGCTCTCTGCCTCAGAGGAGGAAACAGCAGGGGGAAAAAAACATCCAATCAAAATGAACTGGAAGTCCAGACTGAAGCTTTTGTAAAGAAAGCTGACATGTATGAGATCGTTCTCTCTTTTTTTTAAAAGATTTATTTATTTATTATATATAAGTACACTTGTCTTCAGACAGAAGAGGGCATCTCATGATGGTTGTGAGCCACCATGTGGTTGTTGGGATTTGAACTCAGGACCTCTGGAAGAGCAGTCAGTGCTCTTAACCACTGAGCCATCTCTCCAGCCCCGAGATCGTTCTCTTAAGACTTACAGTCTCATGGATCCCAGGGTCACCTCAGACCCGCTCTGTATAATAGCTGAGGATAACCTTGAACTCCTGATCTTCCTGCCTCTGAGTCCCAAGTGTTTAGATTAGAAATTGGGGGTGGGGGGTGCCATGCCATCCAGGTGAGACCTTAAAATGCCGCGTGTATGTGTGCAAGATTTATACATCCAGGTGTGCGTGCCGCCAGAGAACACGGTGTGCCCTCCTCAACTGTTTCTCCACCTCATTCTTTGGGACAGGGTCTCTCACCAAACTTGGAACTCATCACTTCTGCTAGAGCGGCTGGCCTGGGAGCCTCTGAGATCTGCCTGTCATTGCTCCCCGTGCTGGTATTACAGGTATGCACGGCCAGACTCAAGTTTTATGTGGGTGCTGGGGATTTGAACTCTGGTCCTTACACCTACCTGTACAGCAGATGCTTTATCCTCAAAACCTAGTCTGATGCCTCTTAAAGTTTTTTGTCCTCAGCAAACCTACCTATCGAAAAACAAGTATACGGGTATGTGTTTATGTGTTATGCCGTGGATATGTTTCTAAGATAGAACTCAATGATCTCTGCCTCTCACATCTAACCTTGTGTATCATACTCTCCGCTTGCTGAGTCTGGAGCTAGCGACTTCCTTCTGACAACTGGAATACTTTAAGATGAAACACTTCAATGTGGCTTCCGTTTTGTTCACATACCTTCCACTCTTGCTGGTTTGCTTTGAAAGAATAGCTGTCGTGTTGTGGCTCTACCAAGAAACTCACATCACAAAGGACTAGGGTAGCTTCCAGTTAATTGGCAGTAAGGAATGGAGGTTCTTAGACCAACAGTCCACTAAGAGCTGCATCCTGCTGGTGATCACCGAGGGAGGCAGAAGCAGCTCTTCCCCAGCGGAACCTCAAGATGCTTCTCCCAAGCAATCCTGAACCTAAGGATGGCTGAGCGGTGCTGTCACGCCTGACCTGCAGGAACTGTGAGACGATCGGTGTCACATCTCGCCACTAGGACGGAGGAATACTGTTTGGCTGTAGCAGTAGACAAACACACCTATTTAAGCATCGGCTGACAACCACACACAAAGAGGGAGACAGCCAGTCCACCTGGAGGGAACTGAGTACAACGTAAGGTTAGCATTTTCGATACTGAAAGAAGCCCGTGAAAACTGGTGTGTGTGTGTGTGTTTGTACGTGTAAGCACGTGTAAGCACAATAAAACAACATGCTAGTTCTAAAACATTCCATTCCCGTGCCCTCCTCACCTCAGTCCTGGCTCAAAAAGTATTCTGGTTGTTCTGTAACAGCATTTATTTGCATATGTGTATAGAAGTGCACACAAATGTCCGTTCCTGACTCTTCTCCTTCACAGGGCTTATCCGGTCCTTCCATAAATTATATAGTCTACCTTTTGGCTGACATTACGACTCACTTCATGCCACCTCCACGGGAACTGCTCTCACATTGACCACTAGGCCAGCTGGGCCTCTCTGCGTCTGTTTTTTCCGTTACAATTTATTTCCAGATCAGGGTGCTTTAGAAATCGAAGTGAAATCAGGCCACTGCCCTCTCCAAAGCCTGAAGGCTTCCCATCAAACTGGGAATAAAAGCCAGGGTCATTGTATTAATCCGTGAAGCCTGGTAGCTAGACCTGACCCCTGACACCTCTCCTGCCTCCGCCGTTCTCCCTTTATTGACCCGCTTTGTCTTCACTGCCCTCTTTGATGTTTACACGGCTCACAAAATCTATTCTCACTCCAGACCTCTGTTAGTTTGCTAGGGCTGCTATAACAGAGCATCAAAAAGCAGTTGGCTTTTAAGATGGAAATGCATTGTCTCATTTATGGAAATCTGAAATCCATGTGTTGGCAGGACCATGCTCTCTCTGATGGTGCCAGGGAACGTCTGAGCCGTGCCTCTCTCCTTGCTTATGTGGTTTGCTGGCAATCTCCAGTGTTCCTTGGCTTGTTGGCTCATTGCCCCATCTCTACTCTCACCTTCACCTGAGGTTCTTGTGAGCACATATATTATCTTTAAACATAGCACTTCTTAGAAAGACAGCTGCCATTTGAGATTAGAGGCTCATTCTTCTCCCAGTGGACCTCACTCCTGTTTCCAAATAAAGTCACATTCAGGGGTACTGTAGGCTAGGATTTCAGCATGTGAATTTCAGGTGGGGAGCATAATTCCGCCTATAACAAGAGCCCTGGCAATCACTGTTTCCTCCCCCTAAAAGGAACTTGCCTTGTATACTTCTAAGTGTCCAGAAGACCAGGAGCCCAATTGGCAGGAACAGCTGCTGTGCTTTGAAATCCTTCTCTACATTCGTGTCAATGTTGCGATTCCTGGGGTCACTCCTGGTGCATGACCTAGCATGGTGAGGACACGGAAGCCAAGCTACTTCTGTGAGATGCAAACTCAACTAACAGGTGGCTTCAGGTCCAGGACACTGCAACAGCTTTGCCAAAATCTCAGAACAGCAGGAGGATGCTTCCACTCTTCCCTTCTCTTATTGTATCTTATTGTATCTTATTGTATCTTATTGTAGTCTGATGGACCCCCCAGGGTGCTAACAGCTGCTTCCTCTTTCCTCTCCCAATCAGACAGCACATTCAGGAGAACTTTGTGCTTGGTTGAAGGCTCTTTAAGAGTCATTGTGAGGGGGCAGGGAGGATGGGAGAGGAGGAAAGAGGATAACATTTGAAATGTAAATACATAAAATATCCAAGAAAAATAAAATTTAAAAAAGGAACATGAAACTACATGGAAAAAAGTCATTGTGAAGTTCTTAGATAATTTAATATGGGGATTTGTTACTGTAAAATTATAAAAAAAAAATGCTGTACTTTACTCCACACTGGATCCCGCACCGCAGTGCCCCCCAAGACATCTGGTAGACATCTTAATCTCAGTCAGCAAAACGTCTCACTTGCTCTGCTCCATCCCATATCACACTGCCGATGGCTTCTCTCTGAGCCTGGCAACAATCTCTCTACCCATCTAGCTCCCAAGGCAGGTTGCCACCATGCCAGAAATATACATCCCAATTCCGTGGCGGCTTAGTGTCTCCGGCCGCCACATACTCTCTTAAACTTAAATTGCCACATGAAAGAACACACAACACAGTAACCTCTGATCCCAACTGATAAGATATAATTGCCCACCTAAACATACAAAGCCCTGTACACATCCATCCCTTAAGAATATTCATAACAACCTGTAAATACACAGTGGAATGTTAATATCAGCCTCCATGTTCTCTCCGAGCTTCCTCTACCTTCCCATTCCAGTCTCCTCCTCTTCCTAAAAATTTTTTCTCCCGCCCACCCTTCCTTCTCTCCCAATGACAGGCCTCATTCTATCTTGTACCTGCCTACACCTGCGTGATGACATCATCCTACAGGGATTAGCAGTTTCCTTCTGCTCCGACCTCAGACCTCCAACCAAGAGGTTGCTGTTGTGGTTTGAACATAAAATATTCCCCATGGGCTCAAGTATTTCAACCCCTGGTCCTGAGCTGATGACTCTGTCTGGGAAGGTTGTAGATCCTATGGGAGGTGGAGATTGTGTAGCCCAGACCACTTCCTGTTCACTTTGTGCTTCCTCCCGCAGATGCAGCATGGCCAGCAGCCTCCCATGCCCCATTGTCATGTTTTCTCCATCATGGAGGATTATAACATCTTAAACTGTGAAAATGAACTCTTCTGCCCTTATGTTGCCTCTACTCAGGTCCTTTGACACATTACGAGGGAAATAACTGTAAAAAGTCTCTGGCACTATTAATCCCATCTAGGTACCTGCTTCTTGCTTCATCTTCCCTTGGATCCAAAATAAAATACTCTCATCCAACCTGGTCCTTCCTCCTTCATTTCTGACTTCATCTGATTTTATTATATCTTCACATATTCTTCCTTTTGCCTTTCCTTTGAGGGGAATCAAAGACTTTGAGTTATTCATTTTTATACCCTAACAACTATAACAGAGCCAGGAACATAATAGGTAGTTAATTAGTAGTTTGTGAATATGTGTGCTTTATTAAAAACCAAATTTGACTGAATTCATCAGCATCTCCCCTTCAATTCCAAACATAAAATACAACCCAGGACGGCCATCATAAGAATGCACCTCATGACCGTAGAAAGCACGATGCTCTATTTACTATTGTCCAGAATTGAACGGTGACCCTAAAGCCAAAGCAGCGGGCTGGAGGGCTAGGGGCGACTTGAGTCTGGATACAGCTACTTTCAGCCCTAGATTGAGATTGAAAAGCCCAAGTGAGAACAGATGATGCTGCCCTTCCCCTGCAAGGAAAACAAGCCAGAATGAGAAAACAACACCATCAGAACTCTGGAAATACTCCATCTACGTGGAAGTAGAATTACGAAAACTACCACTGTCCTCAGGACGCAGGGAAGTCTGTACTGTGTTATGCCACAGTGTCATACTTCAGTAAAAAGCACAACCAAGGAGTATGAAGCACCAAGCCAATGCCGCGCAAAGGCGAGTCACCAAGATTTACATTGCTTACGTTGTAAAAGAATCCTGAACCAATATATCACCATAAAAATGTTCCCTGGACCAGGGAGACCTTTGCAGAAGCAAACTCAGATTGCTCGGTAGGACGATTTTATTACTTTTTTTTAGTAGCTCAAGGTTCATGAGTCTCCCTCAGGATAAACTATCCCAACTGAACAAATTAAAGATCGGAGGTGAGGCCAAAAGAGAAACCATGCCCACAGCAAGTGGGAACAAACAGCACCCCAAGAACTGAGGGTGGGTAAGAGAAAAGTCATCGACTATGGGGTCTCCACACTAATCATGTTTTTCAAAAGTTCCTACCTAAAAGGAGAAAATGTACCAAGCACTATCCTCTATGAGAAAAGGAGGAGACGAGTACGTAGGATTCTTTCATGATTATGATTGGACACCCGTGGAGATGACAGCATGCAGGAGTCAGTTCTCTCCTACAGCGTGGCTTCCAAGGATGAACCTTAGGGTGGCACACATCTCAGTTTTATCAGCTGAGTCTTGAGTCATCTCAGCAGCTTGTAAATAGAGTTTTTAAAAATAAAATACAAGCCAGGCATGGTAATCGTGACTCTAATCCTAGAACTCTCACAGCTAAAATGGAAGCATTTCCTTGAGTTTCAGGCTAGTCTGAATGACTTAGTGAACTCTAAGCCAGCCTAGGCTACAGACAGAAACCCTGTCTCAAATATGTGATAAAATAAACAAGGAAAAGAAAAAGAGGAAAACCACGATGCATTCAGTTGCAGCTGAAAAAAAAAATCAATGTTGTGGAAAAGAGATCTGAAGAAAATACATAAACGTCGCAGGGAGAGAATACATGTGAAAGAACATCTATAGAATGTGAAAATTAAATTAGAAAAAAATTAAAGCATAAATTTAAATTGGACTCCAGGAAGTAAGAGAGGCAATATTAAAACTGAAATGGTAAAGGCTTAGAATTTCACAGAATTCAAGCAATACATATGCTCTTTTTTAAAAAATTGGTCCTTGCTGTCTTTTTAAAGTTACTTTAGTAATCTATTTACTTGTTTAAACATGTTTCCACACATGTATAGAATGTACTTGATCATATTTACTCCCAACTACTCTCTACTGCTCTCTCTTAATATGTGTTATTTGAAGCTTTTTTTTTTTTAATATTTTCTCTCTCTCTCTCTCTCTCTCTCTCTGTGTGTGTGTGTGTGTGTGTGTGTGTGTGTGTGTGTGTGAAACACCATCAATAGCCAGAAGAGGACATCAGATTTTCTGTAGCTAGAGTTACCAATCGTTGAGCTATTAGACATGGATCTTGTGAACCAAACTTTAGTTCAATGTAAGACATCAAATTATCTTAATCACTGAGCTGTCTCTCCAAACACACACACACACACACACACCAGGAACTATTATAAAAACTAAACAAATCTGGAAAGAAAATCTGCAAACAGGGAAAGAAGGATAAATCGCTAACAGAATAATGACATCAGACCGTCGGCTGGTTTTATACCAGTGACAAAGAGAATAACAGAATTAGCAGAATAACATTCAGAATGGCTTAAAGATACCGCTTGCAGGCCATAAGCTAGCTCTCCCGAGTAAAGGTCCCTGCAGCCACTCCTAGTTAATTAAATGCTCCAAATCCTTGACACACAAGGTAGAAGAAGAAAGCTCACTCCTGATGCAAAAAACACACAAGCATACGCACAAGATAAATATATGTAATAAGGGTTTTTTTTTTATTCAAAGACCTTTTCAAAAGATCATCCTGACCAAACTATTCTCTATACTCAATTAAATGACTGCTCAAAAGTTGAAAGTATACCCATACCGAAAAAAAAAAAAAAATTTAAAAGAAGGAAAAACAAAAATCAAGACCTCTGACAGAAAATTACTAATGATCTATTTCAAGATAAAGCAAACCGGGGGGAAAAAGTAATATAAGCAGAGTGAACAAAGGAGATACAAGTTACAGTAACACCTCTCTCAGCGCCCTCATCTTTTAAAGGTACAGCCTTCCCCAGATCATCAGGGAGTTTTAAACAACTTGTGGTTATATTACAGGTAGCAGCAACGTGGAAGGACCATTAAATTACAAATAGTCTAAGCTCCTTACACTGCTTGGCCAAGGAAGAACAAGTCTGGATAATTTTCATAACTTGTAAACCCGTATGTTATAACTTTAGGGGGAATGAAAGAGGAGGTGGGAGAGGAGAAGTAGAACGTATCGTGGAGGAGAGGGGTGCACTCAAACACTTAAAATCACCATGAGTATACTGGGACAGAGCCTCGCTGTGATGGCTCCACAGGCAAAGTACTTGCCAAGCCTGATACACACACACAGAGGGTGGGGGCAACAGGGGGGAGAGAATGTTAATAATTCACTCCCCAGACGCAAGGGGATGAAGCAGAACAAACACATTGGGGAAACGTGTAGTAAGTGAAATAAATACCGAGACGAGAAGCTAAAATGCTGAACCAGAGGATGGGCCCTCGCAAAGCCTTGCTACATCAATGGAAGTGATGCCTTATGCTCGCACACCACTGGCAGCCTCGCCCTGTAATTTCCACCCTGCTCAACCTTATCATTTGGCTGAGAGACCTAACATTACCGGATAGGAGAAATGCTGGATAATTCAAATGTAGAACGCATGCAGCCCCAGTGGTCACTCCAAACCTAAAATAACGTCTGGAGGGTTTTTTCCTGCCAGTTTTGCTTACACCAAGTCTCCTCTGAGCCTTCCTGGATACCTGGGTATCCAGGCTGTTTAGGAAAGGTGCAATTTTAAAGGTACCCTACAGGCTGGGGAGGATGGGGAAGAAAAGGAAGACAGGAAAAGAAAAATAAGAAGCCATGATGATTATTTCAGCTTTTTACTTCCTGGTCCTGGAAGAAACTGACCTCACAGGAGCTGGCTCTAACAATCAGACTTCACAATCGAGAAAACACTTATTTTTCTTCTTCTGGTTTGACAGGGGATGGTGCTGGCACATGAAGCAGCCAAGCTGGAGACTGGACCCTTTCAGGTGCTGCAGCTTCCTTGCGGGTGAGCCTTACGGCCGTAAACGTTGACTCGGAGGTGGGAGAGGGGAGCTCTCTGCCCAGAATGCGTTTCAGTTTGAGGCCGTCTCTCTGCTGGAGCAGCACCAGCTGATCTGTATTTACTATGATTACAGCTCTCAGTTCACGTCTGCACGGTCTTTCGTGCCTCACTTTTGCACCACACTTCCTGAGCTTTTCTACTCTCCTTTCTGGGTTT
The DNA here is from genome assembly GCF_011064425.1 of Rattus rattus. Lineage (NCBI taxonomy): Eukaryota > Metazoa > Chordata > Mammalia > Rodentia > Muridae > Rattus > Rattus rattus. The sequence continues at coordinate 107,708,260 of NC_046154.1, read as the reverse complement.
CTGAAAACTACTCGGGTTTGTCATCTGTTTTCCTTCACAACCACTCTGAAAGTTACGTCACCTGATGTTCTTTTAGTAGTTGCAGCGAGCCTCTTCCACTCACTTGAATTTTAAGGCGATGGAAATCTTTACTTTCCTTGGGATCACAGCCTCAGACGCGTGCGCCTTCAATTCTAACCTCTCTCCAATCTTTCAGTCTGTGTGTCTTTAGAATCCAACAAGCCCTTCTTTGTAAAGTTAACGGGACGATCTTTTACTTCATTGTCTTAATTTTTCTTTTACTGCATTATCATATATTTCTACATTCTTTTGTCTTTAAGTGTTGTTTTTTTCATACATTTTGATCATATTGTTTCCCCTCTTCCAACTCCTTCCACAGCATCCCTAGCGCCCTACCAAACCAACTATCCAACTCCATGTTCCCTCTGCTCCCCATCTCATTCAAAAAATAGAACAAAAAGTGTATGAGCATGAGCACAGGCAAGTGTGCATCTGCACGCCTGAGGACACGGACACAGACACAGACACAGACACACACACACACACACACACCCCAAAACAAAAACAAAGAAAACATGGAATCTGTCGTGTGTTGGCCAGCTACTCCTCAGTGCAGGGCTTGGCCTGGAGTGTGGTTGATAAACCCAGTGTCCCTCCATTAGAGAAAAGTGATTTTCCTTTTCTCAGCAAGTCTCATTTTCAAATCATTTTCTTAATTAACGGTGGGACTCTCTGTCTATTTTTCTTCCCAGTGCTGGGACTCTGTTCAATTTCAACCCGTTCGAGTCTTATGCAAAGTGTCACATGTATGTCGCATACATACGTGAATTCACACACATGTGTTGTTGGACTAGATGACCCTTCTCCTTGGAGTCACCTCTGTCTCTCCCTCCCTGCCCTCTGTCTGGTGTGGATCTGTGTTTGTTACCATCTATTGCAAGAAGTTTCTCAGGGGAGGGCCGAGTGAGTCGATGACCTACAGGTACAGTGGTGTCATGTCACAAGGAATCATGTTATTGCTATGTTCCTTTAGCAGAATAATAATGAGGCTTCCCTTAGGGCCCAGGATCTCTCTAGTCTCAGGTTGTTGGAAACTTTAGCTGTGTCAGATATAGGTTCTGTGACCTGTAAGGCCATCCACAACCTTATGGTCAGATCAGATTGCTGAGGATACAACTTATTTAAGTCATTAAACATGGAGAATTTGTGGTGGCACACACCTTTGGATCCCAGCACTCGGAAGGCTGATCTCTGCAAATTCAAAGACGCCCTGGTCTATACAGAGAATCCCTGTCTCCAAAAACCAAAACCCAAAACAAACAAACAAACAACAATAACAACCAAACCAAAACAACAACAACAAAAACATGAAGGAATCAAGCTTCTACCAACTAGAAGCTCCACCCCTACTGGCTAATAGTCAAGGTGCTGGAAACTATTTTACATGCTACAACGAGAAAATCCATATCACCTAGCTGCAAACTTTGAGACGGACAAAAGTGACCTCCTGTCTGCAAGATACAGTGGTGCAACAACAAATGTTAAGGGAGTAACCAACAACTTCTTGAAGCCATTTTTTTTTTTTTTACAAATCCTTTTATTTATGTGTGTTGCATTAAAAAAAAACCTTTCTTGTGTATACGCATGTACACACGAAGGCTGGTGTGCACTCTAGGACACTGTGCGAAGGTCAGAGGACAACTTACAGGAGTCATTTCTCTCCCTCTGCCATGTGGGTCTGAGGTACTGAACTCAAGCTGTCAGGCCTCCTGGCACCTCCAGTTGAATCTCTACCCAGTGCACATAACGATCTGGTGGTTTTAAAGAGACCACAGAAAAATACCAGAAAGTTTCTCAAGATTGAAGTAAATGTCTACAAATACGATAATTACTTCTTTGCTAAATCTATTTTTTAAAAATATTTTATTTTATATGAAAATAATTCATAGGACAGTTTTCTTTCTTTTCTTCTTTCTTTCTTTCTTTCTTTCTTTCTTTTTTTTTTAAGAACTCTCTATTGTATAACTCTGGGGAAATTTGAGCCAACTATAAATTGCATGAGCTACTTACAGTCAAATGATTTCGAAAAGCAAATAATAAACACGCTTTTCATGGCCCGAAGCAAAAAATTACACTTAATGTGGGGTGTGGGCAGATGCTGATATGTTTGGAATGTGCGTGGGTAGAAAGGGACCTAGGGCCTCAGAAAGTCTCGAAGATCTGGTCCCCTTTGTGGTTGGAGGGTACGGTGGTGCTGGAGAAAGTACAGCAATGCCAGGCTACCTGGCCACTGTCATGGCGGAGGGGGGCGGAGGGGTCATGGCGGAGGGGTCATGGCGGAGGGGTCATGGGGGAGGGGTCCTCGTTCAGTTCTCCACCCTCCATGAAGTCTTCGATAAAGTTACAAAGCCTAGGAAACACCACGCGCGCTAGATTTCTCTCAGGGCTGGGCGAAGAATACTTTCCAATCCAAGTTCTGGTGAAAGGAGGGGCCTGTACGACTTAGAGGCAAGGACAGAGAGCAAAGTCTTTCAGGGCAGACAGGGTACAGGCGAACTGAGCGCAGAAGGCTCAGGCTGAGTTTACTTCCCTATAGATCCGCTAGGGGAAGTAAATGGTGCCCATGTGAGGAACGCTACCTGCAGTTCCTAAGGAATGTTCTTTTGCAAAGGCATGGTCTGTCAGGCCTGTCTAGGGAGTGGGCTGAAATCGGGCGAGGATTTATGCATACTTGTTTGTGATGTGGAGAAGAAGGGGTTAAGCCTAGGAAAGTTCAGTCAAAGCCTCCTGGAGTTTCACAAAACTATAGGGGCAGAAAGACATAGGAAGTGGGCATTTCTAGGCTTGCACCAGTGAGATGGAGTCAGTGGAAAGCACAGGGAAATCCTTTCTTGTCACAGAGAGAGAGAGAGAGAGGGAAGGAGAGGACCTAAAGAACTGAAAAGCAATTGCTATTATCCAGTCTTAGACTCACCCTCCCCTTTCCACACTAAAGGGCCGTGGAGTAGCCTCCATAGGCAGTGGTCCCAGGAACATTCTGTTGCTCCCAGCATTCCTGCTGCTTTTCAGGCCTGCTCTTAGCTCCTGGCTCTGCACTTACCCTGGGGGCCTCCCTCTCTCCTCACCTGTACTCTCAAACCTCAGGATCCAGAGCTTCCTCAGACTTTTTCCGTAGGTACCTCATTTCCAGGTAGGGGCCCCCTCAGGTCCCACTCAATGAGTTCCAAGCGCACAGTCTATCTGAAGTACTTACTTGCCCTGGGCATGACTGTGGGACTTAACCATAAGGGTGACCTTTAAACCTGAGTGAATGGAATGTGACTGTTGTTAGCCTTTAACCTTGTCAGCACAAAAGCCGTCCTGGAAATTCAGCATCGCCCCAGTTTCGTTTTTTAAACAGACCACTCCTGGGCTGGTGGTTTCTATTGCCAGGTGGAGAGTTTCAGCCGGATGTCTCGTAGGTATTCGGTCTCACACAGTGGTGAATCTTAGGTGACAGTGGGAGATTGCAGCAAATCATTTGTACATATCTCTTACTGTGTACTATTAACTTATTTAATCCTCAGAGCGCCTATGAGGTGTTATTAATAATCCTGGGTTATAGATAACAAAACTGAGGAAGTTACATAGTCTAGCCAAGGTCGCTTCAACAGAGAGCCGCAGAGCAGAGACCGGACTCCAACACAATCGATCTGGTTCCACAGTACAACCCCTGCTGAGCAAAACCAAGCGCCAGCTCTAACAAAGCTCCTTCCTCCTCCAGGAGCAACAATCTCTGGTTTAACGTCTGCCATTGCTTGCACTGCTTGACATTGACCCTCTCTGCGCCTCACAAAGATCCAGTGAAGGGAGAGGTTGGGAAGGTCATCCCTACAGAAGCAGGAAGGGGACTTGAGTTAGGTGACTCCCCTGCCGACCCGAACTCTCCCCACCTCCCTGTGGTCTCCGTTGTTGGGGTTTAAATCTCGGCCTGCGTCCAAGCAGAACACACAAAGCCAACGTGGTTGCACGTGAAAAGGTTTAATGAAAGAAGAGTAGAAGAGGGGAGAAGCAAAGGAGGCTGGCCATGAGCACATGGGGAAAGGGGGCAGGGGAATGGGGAGAGAAAGGACAGGGACAACGAGGGCATAAGAGAAGAGAAGAGTAAGGGCAAAAGAGAGCAAGAGGGAGAGGAGGGGGCAAGCAGCCCCCTTTAAATTCAGGCACAGCTGGCTGTTGCCAGGCAACTGTGGGGCGGAGCATACCTGGTTGTTGCCAGGTAGCTGTGGGGGTGGAGCTTAGACAGAATACCAACCTCCACTACCTATTTCTTTCCTAGATGCCAAGGTCCCCACAATGCTACTCTCCCAGCCAAGTCACGGGGAGTAGGGGTGGGGTGGGGGGTCATGCCTCAGTGACTGAGCCTCTGGATTGCTCCTCTTTACTGTACCCCAGAACTCCTCAACTCTCTATAGAATGGGAATAGCAGAATTGCTGTGACACTGAGTTTGGGATTTCCCCCCTTGTTCTCTCTTGGTACTTACTCAGTGGGAGGCATTGAGAGTATGTGTATCGATTTTGTGATAGGAAAAAGTATTACGACACTATCGAATACTACTCTGTGTATTAAAAAATGTAGTGACTCTTGCAGACCACTAAGCGTTCTTTTTTTTTTCCCCAGAGCTGGGGACCAACACAGGGCCTTGTGCTTTCGACCTGAAACCAAGCGCTCTACCGCTGAGCTAAATCCCCAACCCCAGACCACTTAGCGTAAACTCACTGAGTTGATAGGTAAGTTTTGTTTTGTTTTGTTTTGTTTTTTGGTTTTTTTGTTTTGTTTTGTTTTTACATGAAGAGTTGAAAATCTACACTGAATTTTCCCAATCAACATTTGTGACCTGCTGGATCAGGATAGGTTTGCTGTGATGAACAAAACAGGTAGAACTCTTTCCTGGGATATCAGCACAGCAGACAGACTGCAGAGGTAGAAATACTGACCGCCTGCAGATCAGAGAGCGCACAGATTTCCTAATAAACACAGTAAAGACAGAGGTATCATCTACAGAGACTTTTTTTTAAATTTCAGGGTAATAAAGATATTGGAAGTGAAGATGTGTAAGACCCCTTGGGAGACAGGGGTTTTCCTGGCTTGCGGTGTTCAGCTGTGAGACAGTGTGTACAGAACTCCCTTGGGCCCGCATTAGCTCCCTGAGATGGGGAGGGGCATACGGGTAGACTGATGTAATAAGCATGGTGGTGTGTTTTCTGCTGTGCTCTGAGTCACAAACTGAAGTGTGTGGAACTTGCCTTTTGTGTTCGATTTTGAATGACCCCACTGGTGATGGACACCCTGAGGCTATTTGACTACTCTCTCCCCATTGATTGATTCTTCGACAATATCAGGACACCATTTAGGTTGACCATGACTTTTAGGCTCACCCTTTCCACTTTATTAAATAATAAATAGTCTTTATTTCAAGGTCAGAGTTCAAGAGAACAGTCTAGCGTACCAGCTAGTCTGAGTGGACAGAGATTTGCAAGCCAGATCAATCCAGAAGCCTACCAAGATGGAGACTGGCTCCTGAGAGTCAGGTGAGCATCCCTGATGGCCAGCATCCCCGATGGCCACTCATCAAGCTCACACTTGACCTGCAGTCTTCTGCTCTATGATGCCCTGAGGCTGGACGTCTACAAATCGCTTTTCTTCTAGCCTCCATCCTGGTGGCTTCCTAGTATATGCTCTCCATGGGAGGCAAAAGCTGGTGTTGACTGCATTTCTTTTTGCTTTTCCCAGTCCATTCTCCTCTTTTCTTGTGGTTTTTCTTTCAGTCACTTAAGCTTTTCAGCTGTGCACAGAAATCCAACCGAAGCCTTTTGTGTGCACTCCCTCATCTCAGGCAGTTCTGAAGGCAGCAGGTTCCCTAAGAAAGGGCTTCTGTTCGCCTCAGATCCATTCCCAGCAGTGGCTGATCTTCAGCGCTCACTGTCAAAAGCAGTAAATGGGTTTATGGCTGGTGGGGGTTAATGCCTTCACCTTGAACTGAAGTCACACTTGCCTGGAATTCCTCCCCATTCATACTAATCCCATTTCTCTCTCCATGGGAAGAGAGAACGAGGTTGTTGGTACAAAACATAGCACAAACTGGAGGTGGCAAGGCGTGGACTTCCCTAATTAGGAGATAAAAGGGGGATGGTGTGTATGTGGGTGGAGCGGCCTTGGTGGTGGCTTGCTAGAGCAACATAAAAGCAGAAGCCTGCACCCTAGCTTGAAGTAGATCCCTGGAGAGGAAAACATCACACGACAGAGGGAAAGAAATCACGTCCTTGCTCAGCAAGGAACTAAGGGTCAATACCATCATGTGAGTAAACTCGTCCCAAGGAACAAAAGGATATTCTTGCCACCTTCAATACAGATGAATCTCTAAAAAGTCAGGAAAACAACTGTAAAACTTGATATTATGTTCTTTATGGGTTCTCTCCCATAAAAAAAAAATTGTAAAAAAGAAAAAATACGTAAGAAGGGCTGAGAAGATCGTTCAGCTGGTTCAAAGTAGGTTCAGTTCCCAGCACCCACATGTTGCTTCACAACCATGGCTAATTCCAATTCCAGAGGACCTGACACCCACTAATTAGCCACTAGCACCAGGAACACATATGCACATACAGGTAAAAACACTCAAACACATATCAATTTTTTTAAAATCGAAAATGTATGTATTTGAAGGCCAAGAACAGCAGCACGTGTCTGTAAGTCCATCTATTTGAGAGGCTAAAGCAAAAGAATTGAGAGTTCAAGGTTAGCCTGGACTACTTAAATTATATCATCTATCTATCAATCTATCTATCTATCTATCTATCTATCTATCTATCTATCTATCTATGCTTACCAACTGCAAGGTTAATGGTAATGTTGGAGAGGAAAACAGTGGAAAAAGAATGTGGTTATGAAAGAGAGAGAGACAGAGACAGAGAGGGGGACAGAGAGAGGGGGAGGGAAAGGGAGAGGGAGAGGGAGAGGGAGAGGGAGAGGACGCTAATCATGTATGTCAAACAATTTACTTCTGCCAGATCTGAGTGGTGCCTGTTCATCCTATACCACTTTTTCTTTCTGTTTGCTTAGGACATTTCAGGCTGTAAACAGTCATGGTTGAGAATGGGACGGTAGATGGGGTTTTCTCCAGGTCACACTTTTTCCTTTAAGCTCTGGCAGGTGAGACTGACAGAGAACATCATAAAATTATATTCACTGATCATCACTGGGGCGTGGGGGGGACACAGCTGCTTGAAAACCGACTTGCCAGTGATCCCATCCATCTTCCTCACTGAGCAGCCGGAGCGGTCCCTCTAAAGCGCGGATATCATCAAAGCCTGGGCTTCCTCCAGGTGCTCCACGGCCTTCGCAGTGCAGTCAAAGCACCTGGCCACAGCCTAAGGGACCAGTCTTGATCTTGATCCATTTATTTCTCTTTAAATTCTATTCTCCAGGCAGACATACTTCCTGGAGCTCTGGGGCTGTATTCTCTGACTACAGGCCCTGTGCAGACTATTCCTGGCCTATGTCTGTCCTCCTCTGTCTCCTCCTGACCCTGCCTGTGGCTCGCTATTGCTCATTCCTCAGATACGAGATTAGACACGTCTCTGGAAAGCTGCCCTTGCTCCCCTGGACACAGCCCGGGCGTCCTACCTCTGTGCTTTCCCCTTTCATAATTTTTGTCAAGACAGGGGCCAGCTTTCTGGTCTTCTCTTTCCCTGAAAAAGAGTGAGATCCTTGTTAAAAGGATTATATTTTATCGTCCTCTGCTTGACTAGTACACAGAATAATGCCTGGTACCCAGGGAGCTTTGGTGAGACCTATCTTCATGAGTAGGATGAGCCTATGAGTAAATGAGTGGATGTAGAAATGGAACTGAATAGCTATCCTACTCACTTCTAGGACACTGCCAAGAGGCCCCGTAGTCTATTTATCGTCTGATGACTATAAAAGCTTTACCGAAAACCTTTCAACAACTTTATGAATCCTTAATACGGCTACTTCTATTTAATTAAATAAACTCAGCAGACCAACTTACAATAGCCACGGAGGAGGAAAAATGGCTCAAGACTAGGTGTGTCGGTTAGGGTTGACGGTGTGTTTGTTGTTAGGGTCAACACAATGAAAAGCAGTGCGGGCAGGGAAGGGTTTATTTCATTTTATAGAGTGCAGTCCAGCCTCCAGGAAAGACAGGCAAGAACTCAAGGCAGGAACCTGGAGGCAGGAACTGAAGCAGAGGCCATGGAGGAGTGCTGCTTACTGGCTTGCTCCCCATGGTTTAGTTAGCCCATTTTCTTATGCATGCCACAGCCACCTGCCTAGAGGACTGGGGGGTCAGGAGGTGGCACCGCCCACAGTGGGGATCACCCCCATCAACCACTAATTAAAAAGTTCCCCACAGACTTCCCTACAGGCCGATCTGTTGGGGGCCACTTTGTAAATCAAAGTTCTCTCTTTCCACATGACCCTAACCTGTGTCAAGCTGACATAAAAACCAGCCAGTACACTGGGCAGAGGAACAATCTAACACTTTATAAAGACGTTAGAACAAACAAACATGTTTTGTCTGCCCACCAGGGTAAACTGGCTTCTCACTTTTCACCAGAATGCTTTCCTTCTGTGCTTCACAGACAAGCATGGATCACCACATACCTGGAGTCCTCTTAACCAAGCCCTTTGCCAAGCAGAACTTCACACAGTATTGTAACACTGGTTCCATCCCCTCCTTGTACACCAACCAGATTCCTACCTGTGAGGGAATCGAGGTCACTGCCTTTAGTGAGCAAACACATAATAAAGAGTACTTACAATGTACTGGGGCTCTGGAAGAACAAAGAACAAGATACAGAACTTAGAGATAAAGACACGGGGACCGTGTTTTTATGTCCCCACCCCACCCTTGCAAACTCGTAATGAAAGTGTCATCCCTGCTTGCAGAATTATGAGTTGCTCAAAGAGGAGGCAGCAAACAACAGCATTTCAGTGGGAGGTGAGATTTGAAATCGGTCATTAAAGATGGGCAGGAATTTGGAAGGTAGGACAAAAGGAATACAGGAGTCAGAAGACACAGCGCTCGATTGCAGAGGTGTAAGTGTGTCAAGGGCTGGGAGGACGAATGGAGCAGGAGGCCCAGGCAGGTTCCACGAGTTGCCCTAAGAGTGTCCAGGTCAGTGTCTCCGATCAGGTTCCTTCCACTTCAGGACTGACTCCACGCTTTCATTACCCATAGCATGCGCACGTAGGAAAACATAAAACACTTAATAAATGCCATCGAGTGTTGTGGGAAAGGTGGGAAGGTCAAAGGGAGGCAGAAGTAAACCTACAAAAGCAAATTAGAAGGAAGGTTAAGCAGATGGCTTGGTGGTTAACCACACCGGCTGCCTTTGTAGAGGACCTGCGTTTGGTTCCCAGCACCCACGTAGGGCCTCACAACTATCTGTAAGTTCAGTTCTGGAGGATATGACGTCTTCTTCTGGCCTCCTTGGGCACCGTATGAAGGCAGTGCATATACATATACATACATACATATGTACACACATACACATGTAAGTAAACATATGTGTGTATGTATATGCAGACAAACCACTAATACACGTAAACTGAAGATAAAGACATCATTTTCAGGGAGATTAAAATAGAAAACCAGAACAAAAAAATTTGTATCAAAGCCCCAAATAACATACTCATATGATCATTTTTCTTAAGTTTAGGAACTGACATATACTAGGGAAAGGAAGATGATAACGATAGGAATAATATTTATGCATATGCCTTTAGCATAGGACTCATTTTTTTTTATAGTTTTGGGTTTTTTTTTTATTCATTTATTATATATAAGTACACTGTAGCTGTCTTCAGACACACCAGAAGAGGGCATCGGATCTCTTTACAGATGGTTGTGAGCCACCATGTGGTTGCTGGGAATTGAACTCAGGACCTCTGGAAGAGCAGTCAGTGCTCTTAACCACTGAGCCATCTCTCCAGCCCCCAGGACTCATTTTTTTAAAAAATTTTTGCTCATAAAGTATAATATTTCTTCATAAGAACTTATGTAATTATACAGTGTGGACAAAATTAACCTGTAATCTATAACTACAGAGAACAAGATACATTATAACTTCATTTGAGGCTCTAAAGTCTGTCAAAAGACAAAGTAAACACCTTCATGATGAGGGTGTAGTGCCAGTTCCACAGATTAGAGAAACAGAGATTGAGGCAAATTGTGCTGGTTATCAAAGGGGGAAACAAAATGTCTTCCTTACAAATCATGGGAAACTTTGAAGAACACAGGCATTTTCTGTTAGAAGCGCCTTTTAAACAACCCCGTAGAGTACATCTGAAACCCCGCTCTGAGACACCTAAACTGAAAAAGATTTCTCACTTCTCCATCAAACTGAAAACCCGTATACTGAAGAAATAAGAATGTTGTAAGTAAGATTTGAAAGTAGAGGGAGGGCAGTCCTGGGCATCTTAAGTAGATTCTGTTAGTCTGTGAACTTGCACATACGTATCTCTGTGCACACTTGCAGGAGGAAGGAAAAAAATTTTTTTAATTGATCAACAAGCTTTCCCTTAAACATATTCCAGAGCCAAGCAATAGATGCAGACCAAATACCTAACGGGAAGTCCAATGACCCCCAAAGGAAGTGTACCTGAAGATTTTCAATAAATCAATTAATATCTAGCACTACAAATTACAAATTAGCAGACCAACAAATTCAACCATTTACTCAGACTGCAGCTAGGCGCCAAGAGCTGCCAGACCTCACACCAGCCTGAAGAGAACAGTTAGTAATTTGTATCAGAGTAAAAGATAATTAACTGCAGTTTCAGAGCTGTCTGGGGTTAATGCGCTAAATTTCCACCGTGCAGCTGACAGATGAGAGGAAACGCGCTGCAAAAGCAAGCCTGCTGGGCGGTGGCTCCACGTGGGAGTCTGTGTGGATAGCATAGAAGAAAGAACAGTGCTGTGGACCACGCAAACGCAGGCTTCTGTGAAGCCCGAGACATCGCCCTCCCTCCAGTAAATTCTGCTTTCTAATCTAAAAAATGGGGATGTCAGAATACCTAAGATACAATTCAAAGACCACATGAAGCTCAAGAAGAAGGAAGACCAAAGTGTGGGTGCTTCGGTCCTTTTTAGAAGGGGGAACAAAATACAGGAGGAAATAGGGAGACAAAGTGCGGAGCAGAGACTGAAGGAAAGGCCATCCAGAGACTGCCCCACCTGGGGATCCAGCCCATACACATACAGACACCAAACCCAGTCACTATTTCGGGTGCCAAGTGCCTGCTGAAAGGAGCCTAATATAGCTGTCTCTTGAGAGGCTAGAGTCTGACAACTACAGAGGCAAATGCTCACAGCCAACCATGGGACTGAACACACAGTCCCCAATGGAGAACTTTAGAGAAAGAACTGAAGGAGCTGAAGGGGTCTGCAACCCCATAGGAAGAACAACAATATCAACCAACCAGACTCCCCAGAGCTCCCAGGGACTAAACCACCAACCAAAGAGCACACATGAACAGACTCATGGCTCCAGGAGCTTATGTAGCAGAGGGTGGCTTAGTCGGGCACCAATGGGAAGAGAGACCCTTGGTTCTGTGAAGACTTGATGCCCCAGTGTAGGGGAATGCCAGGGTGGGGAGGCAGGAAGGAGTGGGTGGGTGGGTAGGGGAGCACCCTCATAGAAGCATGGGGAGAGGGGATGGGATAGGGGTTTTCCAGATGGGAACATTTGAAATGTAAATAAAGAAAATCCAATAAAAGAAAAAAAAAAGGGATGTGTGTTCCTAGCTTGCAAGGTGTGGAAATGAGTAAAATCGTCTGTTTAAGCCGCCTGGATGCTGCAGCAGGAAAGCACAAGACACATCCTAAAGGAGGCTATTCCACTGCGACCTGATTCCAGTCCTTGTGGATTAACACTAGACCCTGATCTGCTTCCTACGTGCAAACATTTATATTTCCTACCCCGTTCCCTATAGAAGTTTTGACAAGATGGCAAAATTTAGATCCTGAAGATCCTTTTAAGGCATAAGTTGTGGCCAGGAGTGGCGCATGTGTGTAATCTCAGTGCATTAGAAGAAGAGAGATGTAGGTGAATCTCTTACAGAGGGAGGCTAGTCTGGTCTATGACATCAGAGCTTTTCTCATATCGGGGGTGGGGTGGGAGAGTGGAGTAAAATGTCATCCAGTGATCTAGTGGCTTTGAAAGTAGCCAAGGCTACATTTCCTTATTTTAACTTTAAGTGTATGGCTGTTTTTCCTGCAAATAAGTCTGTGCATTATATGTATGCCTGGTGGCCATGGAAGACCGGAAGAGGACATCAGATCCCCCGGAACTGGAGTTGACGTGGTTGTGAGCCACCTTATTGGGGCTGGGAATTGAACCCAAGTCCTCTAGGAGGCCAACAAGTGATGGGAAAGGCTGAGCCAGTCTAAGGCCAAGAGGTTCCATTTCCCAGTGCTGCTGCTGCTACTACTGAGCTGCTGCTGGCCCAGCCTGAGAGCTGAGGCTCCAAGGGGAAGCAGAGATAAAGGTTCTAAATGAGCGAAGCTGTGCAGAAGCAGGGCTCCCCTTTTCCATCCGCTGGTACCCCTCACAAAGGCATTCACCCACCTCTAGAGCTCTTCAGGGCTCAGAGACCCTTCCTCCCCTGCTGTCCTAACGTCAGACAGACGCTCCATTTAGGATGCAAGTCAAGAAATGAATAGAGGAGTGGGGTCCATGAATGTGAAGAGTGAAGTTCCAGAAAACAGCTGTTGGCTTTTGCATAAAATGTAGCAGACATGTAGCTCGGTCTTCAAGGTGGTTCACCTGGCAACTGGAGGAGGTGGGAGGAGGACAGCCGTCCCTGAGTCTGTTACTAGTCTGTGGATCCCCTCCCCCTAACTGGGCTGCAGTGAGGATTCGCCTAGTCCTGCAGAGACTTGAAGTGCCAAGGTGGCAGGATACCCAGAGGACCTCCCCCTTCTCTGAGGAGACAGGGAGAGGAAAATAGGGGGGACTGTAGGAGGTGGGGACTGGGAGAGGGGGAGGATACTGAGATGTAAAGTGAATAAATAAATAAATTAATGAAAAAATATAAAAGAATTCCCGCTTCATATTCTTCAGTTAGTGAACTAGCCCCATGCTCTGTTTCGGCAGAGGGGCGGGTGGACCGTCCCCTCACACTAGCTGATCTGTTTTTGCACATTTCTGTTTCCACTCACTCCCCTGTGTCTCACTCCCTAAATAATAAAAGCGTAAAGTCAGCCCTACATGAAATGAATCAGGGGGAAGCTCATGAGTTATTGGACCTCCTAATCAGTGATCTCGTAGATTTACAGGAACCAGGAATGCCTGCCGACCTGTGGACAACACCAAAATCGCGCCAAGAGATTGATGACTCCTGGAGTTAACTCCAGACCAAGAGCCAGGCATGGTGGACCACAGCTACGATCCTAAGTATTCAGGAGGCAGAGCTAGGCAGGCTTCTGTGAATCCGAGGCCAGCCTGTTCCACATACTGAGTTCCAAACCAGCCAAGACTATACACTGAGACCCTATCTCAAACCCCAGGCCCCACCCCAAAATCTCAGAGGCATCATCGTTAATGAAAAATCCAAGATCCATTAGACAAAGACTAAGAAAAGCTTATCATTTCTGACCTAGTTGCAGAGCGTGGCTTTTCTGAGGAGAGCCATTGGCAAATCACAGCTCACCCCCCATGACTGTCTTCCGTGTACTGGGACACCCAGACAGTACGGTATTGACTTCTCAACCTCTCTAGGTATGCTCTATCTTAGACTTCTAAGATAAAGTTGAAAAAAAAATGGACTCATCTCTCAACAGAGTATCGTGACTTCGGCAAGCATGACGCATCCTGGTTGCAACAGGAGATGGGGAATTACGTGTTTTCAAAATGCGCTTCTGTCTTAAACGAGCGCCACGCAGGCTGACGTTTGTTTTTGTGAGTGAAGGAATCTAGCCACTCTGAACTCTCCCCAAGCTCCCAGAGACGTTTAAAGTCACTCATTAAATAATGCTTTCAGCACCCCGGTGGCCTCATTATGCTGTTGTTATGAAGTACTTGTTTCCACGATCCCAAGGGTTCTCAGAGCAAATAGATGTTCCCCAGCAGTTATTTCTGTTTTCTTGCAGAATTACCCATTCTGTCGTGCATGTTTACCATACGTGACAGAAACCAAATGCTAATTCGAGCGAGGGTTGAGATGACTCCCTCTCTGTGTCCACTCTTGCAAGCATATCCTGAGCCTTTCGAACTCTACTCTGCTTTTAGTGTTGTCCAAGAAACTCTAGCAAGTGGTTCTTCCTGTAGTGAAGATGTCTGGATGAAGGCAGGTTCTGGAAGGGCTATCCTCCCTGTTTGGAGCCTCACATAGTGTCCCGGGAGGTTCCCTAGAGGCTCTGTGGAGGTCACTTTGAAGTTCAAATACCCCTTTGACAGATCATTTTGAGACTCTTTTCTATTGAAAGACCACGGGTTTCCACAAAGCTTATTTGTAGAATTGTATGCAAATTGCCAGAATTTGTTGTACAGATTCAAACCTCCCCCCCAAAAAAAATCACAGAATACTCAAATGATGAACTTATATGTAGACAATAAAAATTTCAACGAAATATTTTCATATGGAGATATTTATGATTTAGTACTACACACAAATGAGCACACGGTGATGTAGAAAAGGTTATGCCCTACTCTATGTTACTCTGTTTCATTTTTTGAGGTTGTACAAAACCACAAGCCTGTCTGCCTGTGTCTCTGGAATAGCGTGCTCAAGGCAGTATACCTAAAGTTCTTCTGTCTCCTTTAAAAGTGTACAGACATGTTTCCCTGGGACGCAATAGCAATTACTGCTTACGGCTGATGAGAGTGGCTTTTAAATTTCTTCTTTGTACCTTATTTACATGTGGCAGTTTTACACTTCCTGTACTAAATATGTACAGCCTTCTAATTAGAATATAAGTGTTTTCCTGGGGGAAGGAGCTCTCTTATCAGCACGAAAGTAGTTTCCATGCAGGCAGAACCAATTCATCAATAAGTAGTAGAAAATTAATGGAGTTAAATAACAAGCGAATCTGAAATTAACTTACCACACAGATTTGGCTTTAATTTCTGGCATTTAAGTAAATTCTTCCCAGCAGAGTGTCTCCTAACTAGCTCCGATTTCTCCTAGCTTCTTCTTTGCTGAGTCGGCCCAATGATTCCTTGGAAATTGACAAGAAACTCCAGAAAGACAAGGCATGAAAGGTGCAAAGGGAGCTGGCCTCGATGCTCTGCAGCCTGGAAGCCATGAATATGAATGGAGGAGCCCAGGGCAAAAGGATAATGGCAGAGGGAAATGCTATTCAGATGACAGCTGCCTGCCCTCCCTCCCCCCTCCCCCCATCACTGCCATTCTCCAGCTGCCCAACCCCCTCTGAGGGCCTTGATTCCCAGCCCGAGGCACGCTACAGTGCAAGCTGCCTCCCGGGTGTTCTCACTCCAAAAGCAAGGAGGAGAAAAGGGCTGCTGTGTTGAAAGCTTGTGCCCCATCGAGTACCAACAGTGTTAAACATGCTTAAAAATACGTTGCTACTTTTCATATCAATCACAGCAAAGGCCAAGCGGCTCCCCAATCTGCTGGGAGGTACAAGGGTGAGTGCTGTTTAATTGGCTCTGGGAATCTCAGGAGCCTGCTAGACCTTTAATTAGAGGAGTTGCTGGATTGTGTGATGCTTGTGCTAGTAGGGAGGGGCCAGGCTGGCCCTGGTGATTCACAAATTCACCTTTGAACAAACTTAAAAGGATTCACTTATACTAAATGGAAAGCTCCAGGTAACTGAACCCCCGTGCTCACAATCCGAGTCCCTTTGCATAGGAGTTAGATTTGATAACACTTCAATTGTTTATTTTCAATTTGGAATTTCTTTCCTAGATCCAAAGGAGAAACTCTGAGCTATACTAGAAGGGGCATGTGATACTCAAATGCATTTTAGCTGCCAAGTGGATAAACTGGCATGTGGTGTGGGCACTGGAGTGGAGGCTGTGCGGGGAGAAAGTCCCAGCAACGTGGATGGATGGTTAACTTTTCAAGAATAACTCCACACCTTGATATGACTCTGGGTTACAGGACGGCAAAGGGAGACGAAACCCAATTCTTCTGATGAGAAGACAAAAATCTCTGGGGTCAGAATAGCCTTGTGGATACCGGGTTTGCCACCTTGCATTAGAAAGGATCAAGGCCTTAACACAGGACTATTTCATTCTGTGTTTGAACATGTGTGTGTGAGTGTGTACATGTGTGTGTATGTGTATATGTGTGTGTGTATATGTGTGTGTATGTGTATATGAGTGTGTATGTGTATATGTGTGTGTGCTGTGTACGTGTGTATGTGTATGTGTGTCTGTGTGTATGTGTGTGTATGTGTATGTATGTGTATGTGTGTCTCTGTGTGTATGTGTATGTGTGTACATGTGTACATGTGTATGTGTGTATGTGTATGTGTGTGTACGTGTTTATGTGTATGTGTGTCTGTGTGTATGTTTATGTGTGTGTATGTGTGTGTACATGTGTACATGTGTGTGTGTGTGTGTGTGTGTGTGTGTGTGTGTGTATGTGTGTGTGTGTGTGTGTGTGTATGTGTGTGTGTGTGTGTGTGTGTGTGTGTGTATGTGTGTGTGTGTGTGTGTGTGTGTGTGTGTGTGTGTGTGTGTGTGTGTGTACAGAGGCTCCAGCAGATGTTGGTTGGCTTATTCACTTTCCACTCATTCCTTTGGGACATCGTCTCTGTATCTGGAGCTAGGCTGGTGACCAGCAAGCCCAAATGATCTTCCTGTTTCTTCCTTCAACATTCACTGGAGCGGGATATGTGTGACCATGGCTTGCACCTTATGTGGATGCTGGAGATTTGAGTGCAGGTCCTCGAGTGTAAGAAGCAAGTACCCAGTGAGCCATCACTCCAGCACCCCCACACACCCCCAAAAATCCCATAGGAATTTTAAAGAGGATTACACTGATCTCATATGCATAAGTCAATATGCATTCAATATGTAGACTGGTAACTAGAAACTGATCACTAACTAATTTGAATTCAAAACTGGTCAAAGAGGCCAGTTTACCTTAATCAATTTCCTTAGATTCATTTTAGGTGTTTTCCTCCTTTGACTGAAATAACAATAATTGTACCAGGGTTTATATTTTAAATATCTTGACCAAAGCCTTAAAGGCAAATGCACTTCTGAGGAACAAAGAAGACACCAGGACTAAGCCAGAGGAATAGGTTAGAACTCCCAAGCTCAGCCGCATGATTCAACAAGAAAGCAAGTCTATTAACCCTTCAGGCCCAGGGTGCAGCGGCCTTGTATAACCAGGATGTTTTCACAGTAGTCATGTCATCACTGCCACCAGATCAGTGAGACTGAGGGGGACATTCTATTTCCTTACCTATGACAACCTCTACAGCAGCGGGGTGCAGTCCCCTAGCATCTAGAATGATCTTAGTGCAGCCAGCAGTGTTTGGGAACTTGGTGCAGGGTCCCCATACACTGTTAAAACCCAGCCACAAATCACACTTGTTCCATCCCTTCCCCCATTCAAATGTTTGTCCTCAGATTCAATCCCCATGCCTCTCCCAGAGTCCAGGAGTTAGAGAACTAACCATTAGTCTCCATGCGGCATTTTACTCCTGAATAACTAAAAAAAAAAAAAAAATTACAGTATTTTCTACACTGGATGTAGTTTTAAAAAATAAAGGAGCTTTCAGGCAGTCAAACGTCATTGTTTTTGAGAGTCTGGTCCAGTGACAGGTACATGGTAAACTCTAGTTGGATGTCCCATCTTTCCAGGTGTACATCCTGGGCAGCCTACCAGCTCCTCAAAATCCTTAATACAGCCTCTCCAAGAAGCCATTACTGATGGGTCAGACTTGGTTTGTCACGAAGCCCCCAAGCTCTTCAACTAGCGGTGTGCTAAAAGTAAATAAAGTCACAGAGTAGGCACATCGACAGCCTTCGAAAGACAGCACCACAAGGAAGTCGGCAAATCTCTCTTTATCTAGAGTTTAGCCTACGAGTTAAGATCAGCACCTGTAAAACAAGCTGTCAGAAGTCTGTGGCAAAGTCTTCTATTACTGCTTAATTCTCCCCACTGAACGAACCCCTGGCACCACCACCCTCAGCGATGCCCTGACTTTCTGAATACAAGCGCTTCTTCAGGCACTGCGTGGGAGTTGACCAGTCAGTCACACCAGCAGTGAGAAGGGCTGACCCCAGTGCGGTGAAGCCGCAGCCAGCTTCAGGCCCTGTCTGAGCTGAGGGAGAACAAGGTGGACAGGAAAAGATGTAGGGGTCTCAGAGCCAAAAGGGAGGGCACAGGAGGGGTGGAGAGATGAAAACCTGTCCTCCTGTGTTCCCAAAACACACTTCACGAGCCAGAAGGGAGAGCCAGAAGGGAGACCGTGAATGTCCCAGCTGGTAGCAGCTGTTACTTCAGGTTCTAGCCATTGTCTCAGCAGCAGATCAGAGCCCAGGGGGTGAGACAAGGCAACACACACGGCACCCAGTTTCTCTTAGCCAATATGGCTTGGATGGAAACGTCTCCTTCAGGCTCGGACATCTGAACACGTGGTTCCCGTTAGCCACATTGTCTAGGGAGCTTTAGCAGGTTTGAGCTTACTGAAGGCAGTATGTCCCTGGAGGTGGAATTTGGGAGACGTGGGCTCACTGCTTCTTGTTTTGACCTCAGTCGTCCTGCCTGCTCTCATGCTCTCATGCCGCCCTGCTGTGATAAGATTCCTTTGGATCTGTAAGACCAACTCACCCCTTCCTTTTTAAGGCTGCCTTGCTCCTGGTGTACTAGCAAAGCAACAGAAAAGTAACGAATATAACACATTACGATGAACAAAAATCAAAATGGACGGAGGCTGATCCAGTCCCATAGGCTGTGCCATTCTTGGGTCTGAGATGGGGAGGGGTGGCTGTCACTTCTATCTTCTCCCTTCAGAGCACTGGCTCAGTGGCCTAACAGCCCAGCCCCCTCCCAAATTTATTTGTTTATTGTTATATGTCCACGTGTTTCTGAGTGTAGACCGTGTGCATGCAGACTGTGAGCAGTTGGATACGGGTGTCGGGAACAGAACCTGAGTCATCTACAAGAAGAGCTCTTGACTACTAAGTCGTATCCTGGGCTCCTGTTCCTGTCTTTTCTTTCTGCTTTATTCCAGATCTTGACTTGAGCCTTGCAAGAATTACCAACTAGCCCTCTGTAAGGCCATGGCACCAGAGTTAGAAACTCACAGTGAAGAGGGTCCCGTAACCTGTCGCCTAGCTCCCCTTCAGGACTAGCGGTTTCACCCTTCCAGGAATCAGGAGAGTGAGCTGGAAGTTGTAAGCTGCCGGCTGAGAGTGTCCAGGAGCTAGCAAGTCCGTGAGACGGATGAGTTCGCTACACATGGGAAGGAGCTGACGTAAAGACTAAGTCCCCTTGCCTTAGTGTGGGACAACTCTAGGCTGCGGGAGCTGCACGGCATCCTGTGCTTGGTTCGGTTTCTCCCCTGCCCAACTCTGCTGCTCTCATTTACCTGCTGGGTGTCACTGCAGAGCGAAATCCCTGCTGAGTGAAATCCCTGGCAAACACATACACAGATCTCAGGGTCCGTGTCTCTGTGGAAGTTTGATCCATCAGAGACAAGGTACAAATATAAACTCGCACATTGTTTACTGAGGTCTCCAACACTTGTACGAGCCATACTTAGAGTCTCCATTCAGGAGATGCAGATGGTTCTGCTGGGTCTTCGTCTATGCTGGTCCCATTACCCATAGTTCTAATGTGTGTATACCTAGTGACCACAGGCTATCATGCCAGTAATCGAATGAAGCACAAACTCAGCAGCTAGCTGAGTCACTATATGAACAGCAGATGAGCAGTACTTATATCTATGCACACATATATTTCCCCTACGGACTAGTGTTAATAATGCTGGAAGGCACTCTGCACACTACCAATGGTAAACACCAAACCCTGATACAATTCTTTGATCTGCATTAGTTACCTGCCTAGTGGCCATGAACAGTGACCAATCTTGTCACGTCTTTCAAACCGTGTTGGTTACTCGATTGGTATTATCTCTGAATATTGGGGATGTTAGAACTCCTTAGTGTCCCCACAGGTCTTCATGAGCACCCGGAGCCTGAACAGAAAGGTCTAAGACAGTTCCTAGGAGTGAGCTCTGTCATCCACCATAGGAATACTGGGGCCCACGTATTGTATAGTTGTTTCTTATTGATTCCATACCAAACTTCCATAGGCTCAGACAACATTTTCTTTAAACTTTGTACACTGGAGTTCAGTCCCTTCAAACAGGGCTGTGCTCCTCTTGGAAACTGAGAGGAGACTCCATTTGCTCTCCCTCTCTTGCTGCCGAAGGCCATGGGGTGTCTTTGGCTTCATAGCCTTGCGGCCCACTAGCCTCTGGTTCTGTCACTAACCTCTCCCATCTAATGACCTCCTGTTCGTAAAAATTCAGTGATCATGGTGGGGCCACCTTCATAATCCCAGATAAAACCCACTTCAGTATCTTTACATGATCACATATGCAAATTCCCTTTTGTAATCCAAGTTGCCTACACTCGGGCTTGATGGATTAGAATGGACCCTTTGGGTGGACCATTGTTCTATCTTCCACAGCCTATCAGCTTTTCCCCAATGGCTGACGGATGCTCTCTGGACATTGTTCTGAATGTAACTGCAGGGAATACAGACCATCTGCCAATATCTATCTGTACCCCCTGGGAGCCAATGGGAGCAAAAGACTGGTGTTCTCTGGTCAGCTTCTCTAGGAAAGCTATCTCAAAACACCCATCGCTGGTTTCACTCAGCACTGGAAAATGCTATTTCCAAGGTACTGGGGATATGGAATTCATCGTCCTTCTCTGGGACACTCGCGATTCATACTAGCATACCAAAGGATGGAGATGATGTTCAATAAAGGAAGACTTTCTATCTTCCTGAGTCCTGGGTTTTCTAAATATGCTTTCTTGGGAATGATGTAGTAGGTTTCAGTCCAACTCTGGACACTGTCGTGGAAACAGCTTGGTACAAAGGTTGTGGATCTCAGTCCCCTGGAAAATCTACTGACACAAAGTTTCCTGTCAGTCCACATCACCCTGTTAGACAAATTCCTCTCACCAGCCCTCAGCTGCACTTGGGCAGACCAGGAGCCTGCATGTTGACTCACTTGAGCAAAGTGAGTAAAGTCACACTCTTCAGGTACCTCAGCTCAGCCCGGAGACTCATTTCCTGAAAAGATTGCACCCTCCGCCCCCACTCAGGTCCCTTTCCTTGAGTCTGGATCTCAAAGCTAATTTAAAAAGTCAAACAGGAAATAATATGTCACCAAAAATACCCAAAAGCTTTCACCAGCACTTATCCGTCAAATACCTGGGCAGACTGCCAAGTGAAACAGACCAAAAAAAAAAAAAAAAAAAAAAGTTTCTTCATTCAGAGAATGGACTGCTTTTGTCAGAGAGAAAGGCATTGCCTACACTGGTGAAGTATAGGTTGTGGCTGGGGTCTCTACTGCAGGGGGATGCTGGGATCACCTGGTCTTTCTTAAGCATCATTGGAAGTGTTGGAATAACAGAATCTGAGTCAAAAAGGAACGAGGAAACCACTCGTTTAATTTTTCTTCTGTAGTCCTGGGGTCTTCTCTCACCTAATTTAAAAGCTCTTAATTCAGATTTTGCATATAATATAAACATCACCCGCCCTTAAGGACCAAGTGACTTGCAGAGCCTCACACAGGGGAGGTGCCTCTCGCCTGACTTTCTCCTCTCACCTGTCCAGATTTTTCACCATAACAGTCAATGTTCATTGCACACACTCATACCCACGCGACAGGCACTACGCCAAGCCAAACATAATCGTGTTGCCTCGTGTTTGCCTGCAGACCTGCAGCATTGCCACCTTTTAGGCAGACAGCCATTTACTGAATTTTACTGTATTTATTGTGCCACACTGCAGACCACATACTCGGCACCATTCACCTCTACCCTCACACCTCCAACTAGATGCTGTCGCCCCTTTGAGATGAAGAATCAGGTTTCCACATGGTAAATCATCTTGCCATGGTCACGCAGCTAGTAGATGGCAGGCCTGGTACTCGAACCCTAACCATCTCCCACTTCTTCCTTTTCTTTTCAGCCAGTGGCTCCCACTGGCTCCCAGTGTCTCTGAGCATCTCTGAACTCACAAGGCGTTCTTTCTCATCTCCTTCTCTGGTGACTTGTCACATTCTGGACAGAGGTTATGTTGTCATTGGCTCGGTAGATGTGAACTCATGTAGAACAAATCTTATGCCAACTGGGAAGTGTATGGAAAAACCTGCTGTGTTTGTTTTGAGGCAGGGTCTCTCTGTGTAGCCACGGCTAGAACTCCCTAGGCAGATAAGGCTGGCCTTGAACTAACTGAAATCCACTTACTTCTGTTTCTTTAGTGCTGGGGTTAAAGGTGTGCACCATGGAGCTCAGCTGAAAATCTGGTTTTGATGGAGGGTTCCCAGGTCTCAGTTGCTTATGTGTAGAAGCAACTGCATAGTATCTTTCAATACAGGGGGTTAAACTGATAGATTGTTTCACAAATCTTTGCCTAGCAGCTCCCATAGGAAACAGCCACAATGTCTTTCAATACAGGGGGTTAAACTGATAGTTTGTTTCACAAATCTTTGCCTAGCAGCTCCCATAGGAGACAGCTAAAGCTAGTTTCAGTTCCCTTAGATCTAGGCTGAGGTCAAGCATGAAAGAACCTCTATTGTTTTCAGTTTTAGCCCCAAAACACCTCAAAGTTTCCAGAACACAGCAGATGCTAAAATTTTTCTTTTGAATGACGATCATTTAAAAACGCATAGCCTCTCCTAACTGAGAAGCTGGAGGCAATTGTGGTTGCTGGGGAGGGAGAGTGGAGACTCAGTTTTCTTATGGGATTGTGGTGGTTTGAATGAGAAAGGCCCCCTCATAGGCTCATATACTTGAATATTTGGCGTCTGGTTGGTAGACGTGTTTGGAAATCATTGGGAGTGATGGTCTTGTTGGAGGGGTGTGTCACTAGCTGCCAGCTGTGAGGGTTCAAAAACTCACACCTTTGCCAGTCCCATTCCTTCTCCATCTCCTGCTTGAAGATCAGGATGTGAGCTCTCAGTGGATGCTCTAGCTCCATGCCTGTCTGCCTGCCTGCCTGCCTGCCTGCCGCCATGTTCCCTTCCATGATGGCCATGGACTCTAACCCTCTGGAATCTACAGCCCTAAGTTACACACTTTCTTTTATAAGTTAACTGGACCATGGTGTTTTCAGAGCGATAGAAAAGTAACTAAGACAGGCTGGCTACGCAGGCTCCAGCAGCTGGTCCCATCCCGATAGTTAAAAATCTGAACCAGAAACAAAGGGTTCACAAAGCTCGGAGGGCAGAGTAGCTGTGGGAGACAGGGGAGGAGCTGGAGAGGAAGTCATGGCGGATAGATTTAATCAACACGCCTTGCATGCAGGTATGAAGTGAAATCCTCACACAATAAAAAAGAAAGGTGTTTTTATTAAAAGTCATGTTCTTCTGAAGGCACTGGGCACCCACATGGCACATAGACAAACACGCAGGCAAAACAGTCATATACATAAAATTAAAAAAATAAAATTTAAGGCCACACCAGTCCCGGGAGACTGGAAGAAAGATGCCCAAGTGCCTGCCCCAGCCACACCAACCCGGGGTGGCCAGAAGAAAGACAGCCAAGCACTTGCCATACACAGTTGCTACTGTGATGGACAAATGTATGATGGGGAGACAGGGAAGATGGAGTGCCCGTGGAAAGACGGAAGAGAAAGAGAAGCTAGGGATTGGGACACTGTGGAGAAAGTGGAACCAGAGCCTCAACGGCAGTGAGGAACAGACAAATATGAGGAGGCAGCGGTGAGGTCCTGGCCCAGGCTGTGACCAAGGGCCATGTCTGGGTCTGTGGTCCTGTTGCAGCTGGGATCTGTCTCAATGTCTGTGGCCAGGGTTACTACTAGAGGTCAAGCAGATGTCTGAGGTCTGGGCTGACACTGGAGATCATGTGGATATATAAGGATATATAAGTTCCTGCTGCCTGGGGGTGGAGGGTGGGAGGCGCTCGATGATCTGAGTAGCCTGCGCTGCCGCCTGACTCCGTGGGGACATCTGGGTCCATGCTACTGCTAGGGGCCATGTTTGTGTCTGTGGTCATATGGCAGCTGGGTCTATGTTGATACCCCAGGTCTGTGTTACCACCAAAGGCCATGCAGATGTCCCTAGTCTAGCCTGTCCCTGAGGTGAAAGAGCCAGCGTTAGGGTCAATCTAAGGCCAGTGGAAAATTCCACCACAAACCTCAGAGCATGAAGACCCCTCCCTTCCAGGAGGAGTAGAGCCAGCTCAGTTCCTGGAACAACTGTAAGCCAAATTGTCAAACAAAGCCACCTGTGACTCCCCAAATGACCCCCTTGGATAGTCCTGCAAGGTCCACTGACAAGTCAGTTTGAAGGTCGCTTCACCCCACCAATAGTTCCCTTCCTAGTCACTATTGTTTAATTCTGCCCTTATTGTTTGAAATCAAAGGTACATAACTCCCTGTTAGAGTCTGCTCAGGGTCATCTCCCTCTCAGTGAGGTGACCCTAACATGCTGGAATAATAAAAACTCCTCTTGCTTTTGCACCAGTCACTGCCTCCATGAGTCTCATTCAAGGGTTCCTGGTAGAGGTTCAACTTGAACCTTGCAGAGGCATTGTGCTAAGCTGGCCCTGCCGCTTGTAGGCCACCATATTTCAGAGAGCTGGTTCTACTCCTCATCTGCCATGGGATGGCATAGGCAAGGAAGAGATATCCTCCTCTGCCCACCACCTGCACCTTCGGTCATTAGAGCAGGAGAGCCGGCCCCACTCCTCACTGGCTGCAGCATTCGGGAGAGCGGGCCCTAAACCTTGCCTGGGCAGCATAGTAGAGCTGGCCCTGGCAGCGTAGGGTAAGCTGGCCCTGAGGGCATGACAACAGGAAAGCTGATGTTACCTCATACTGACTGCAGCGTCAGGTGAGCCTGCTGGGTCAATGCAACAGAGATAGCCAGGTGGTAAGGCCACAGGAGAGCTGGCTGACTAACTCAGATCCAGAACCAGATCCAGGGCTTTGAGTTGGCTCACCCCAACATCTACCCCATCTGTGATCTGCTAAAGCATTAAAGAGCTGGTCCTGCAGACCCACAGCTGCAGGATCTCCATTACACAGGGCAACAACAGGATATCTGAGAGGAGTCCTGGTGAGGATCCAGTATTGATAGAATAACAGGCCTCTAACCAAACCAGTGACTCATTGCAATAAATATTTGCAAGTAAAGATGTGTGGACAAAAAGGTATACTGTGTGACTGTACTCCCACAAGATAGTTTGTTTGCGTTTGTTTTGTTTTTTTATTCTATCTTATTTTCTTTTCTTTTGGGGGTAGGTTGCAAGGGCAGAGGGCATATGCAAAGGGACAGGGAGATGAGTGGGATTGGGGTGCATGATGTGAAATTTACAAAGAATCAATAAGAAGTTTTAAAATTTTTTAATAAGTCATTCCTAGCCAGTTGTGGTAAATGACTGTAATCTTAGCAATCTGGAAATTGCAGGATCAGGGGCTGAGAAATGAAAGTGCAAGGACTACCCAAGATCCCTGCTAGGATATGAGAGAGCATGAAGGGGTGTGTCATGGGCAGATTTGGCAAAAATAAGAGGTTTCTGAACATGCAGTGTTTGACCCCTGCAGACCATTTCTGTAGGCAGAAGAGCAACATCAGTGTGGATACTTAAGACAATACAGAAAAATCACCTGACCTAAAATGATCGGTGGAAATGGGGCCAATACTGCTGTTTGCTGAAGTCAGACATCACAGTGAAACCGTCCAGGTCTCCTAAAATTCTGATCTTTCCATCGCTCCAGCAACAGCAATGAGCTCCGTCTAGTTCCATACGATCCAGGGTGCCTGCCTGTTACATGAATAAACCCTGGCCTTGGGTTAGCAAGGTCGAGCACCACCTGTGCCAGTATGACCGTAAGACGGGTGGTACTTGTGAGGAAGGTCTACACGTGTAGGCTGTGTCACACAAGGGGAAAGCCATGGTCACTGTCAAATAACAAATCAACTTATGTTCTGGTTTTTCTAATGCTCCCTTCTCTCCTAAGATGCATTTATTCACCCAGTCAAAACATAAATGGATTCATATATTAAGAACTACTGTTTCCTAGTCAAGTGTAGTAGGGCACACCTTTAATCCCAGCACTGGGGAGGCAGAGGCAAGCGGGTCTCTAAGTTCAAGGCCAAGCTGATCTACAAAGTAAGTTCCAGGACAATCAAGGCTATATAGTGAGACCTTGTCTCAAACACAAATGCACAGACACACACAGACAGACAGACACACACAGACACACACAGACACAGACACACAATAACACACAGACACACACACACAGACACACAATAACACACAGACACACAACACACACAGACAGACACAGACACACACACACAGACACACATACACACAGACACACACAGACACACACACAGATACACACAGACAGACACACACACACATAGACACACACACACAGACACACACACACACAGACACACACAGACAGACACACACACATCCTGTAACTCCGTGTCTGTTGCTCAGAGGGCTGAGATGGCTCCACCCCTCCAACTTTGCAACTACACACACTTATTTTTCTTGGGATGGCTTTATGCCTGTATGAGGCTCTCCTTGGCAACCATCCCGTGACTCTGGCTCCTGTAACATCTTAGAGTCTATCTTTCCTAGCTTCACACGTTGACTTCTCTGGGACTCCGTGCAGGCACACCTCAGCCCTGCTGGCTTCAGCAGTTCTCTTTACCTTGGAGGAAGATTCTACTGACCCTTTAGTATTTTGTGCTTTGGGGGAGAAGGCAACACCTCAGGCCTTTCGTCGTTGTAGAACCTCTTAAGGATGATTACTAATAACCGCATGTCAGAGACAACACTAGGCTGTCTGGAAATCTCCACTAACTAAAATCAGTTCATTGCTTTATAACTGAGCCTCAGCCTGATTCTGAGGACAAGGGCAAAAGGCAGCCAGGCTCTTTGCTGGAATGGTCTCTAGCCTGGTTGCTAAAAGTTTCCCTCTGAAGCTCTTTGAGCCAGTTCCCTACAACCCACATTGTTCCAGGCGCCTAGTCGATGGCACATTGAGTCCCACTCACAGTGTCCAACCGTTTCCCTACTGCAGAATCCCAAAGACTTCCACACTCCTCTAAAGAACCAACAGGTTCAAGCCTGTCAGAGCAGCAGCTCACTCCTTGGTAACCGATTCTGTTTTAGATCTGATAATAGATACCTTTAGCAAAGACGTGGGATGCAAAATCAGCACATGAGAGTCATGGATACCAAAAATAAACATTCTGAGAAAGAAATCTCAGGGGAAAAAAAAAATCCCATTCACAATAGCTTCAAAAAGAAAGGAAAAGAAAACAACAACAAAAAACAAACAGTAAACCACCACTACCATCATCAACGACAACACATAGGAATAACCTAACCAAAGGGGGAAAAGGATCTACAATGAAAACACTAGGTGACGGGAAAAGGAGATTAAAGAGACATTCGAGAGTGGAAAGACTTCCTAGATTGCTAGAATCAACCTCATGTAAATGTACATATTACCAAAAGGAATGTATAAATTCTAAGCCATCCCTGTCAAAATTCTAGTGAGCTCTTTACAAAACTGTAAGGACAAAACTATGAAAATTAACATGGAGAAACAAACTACCCCAAACAGCCAAGGCAACCCAAAGCAGAAACTGCCCTGCTGGAAGTGGTACGCTATCCAATCTCAAACTATATTAAAGAAGCCTGGTCCAGTGCCTTTAATCCCAGCACGGGAGGGGTGGGGGGCAGCAGATCTCTCTGAGTTCGAGGCCAGCCTGGTCCACAGAGTGAGTCCAGAACAGCCAGGGCTACAAAAGGGAAACCTTGTCTCGAAAACCAAAACCAAAACAAAACCAAATTATCCTAGAGAACCACAGAGATGTAATTGTCCATCTGAACACTGTGACAGCACATGGAATGCCACTGGCACAAACAGACATACAGAGCAACAAACAGAACAGAAAAAGATCCGGAAATAACCCACATAGTCATTTCTGACAGACCTGTCAAATACACGCACTGGAAAAATGACAGCCTCTTCATCAAATATTCCTGGTGAAACTTGATATCCATATGCAGAAGAAAATTAAAATTAGATCCCCCCTCTCTTCTAACCAATAAAAAAAACAAAACAAAACAAAAACAACAACAACAAAAACGATTCAAAGTGGCTCAAAGACCTTAATATCAAACCCAAGTCACCAAATAAAATTACTAGAGGAAAATATAGAGACACAGGCACATATCTGCCTCCCCCTCCACCCCAGGCAAGAACTCGGTGAACAAAAGTTCCGTAGCACAGCAAATAATCGCACGAACTAATAAATGAGGTTTTACGAAACTAAAAATTCCTTCACAGCAAAGGACGCTATCAGCATGGCGAGAGGATGGCCTGCAGGATAGGGAAACATCTTGGCCTGCTTTATTTCAAAGGAGCATTAATATCTGGAAGAACCGCCAGAATTAAACGCAGCAAAGTACCTAAATCTTCAAGTCAACAATGGGTTTGGGAAGTGAGCAGAGTTCTCAAAAGACGAAACACAAATGACTACGGAATAGCTTCCAGAGTCTTAGCTGAGAGAAACGCACGGGAAAACTCTCTCGCCACCCCACCCTTTCCACACGCCTGTGTTAGAGGGGGCACCATGGGGAGAGCAAACGAGACTGGAAAGATGGCTGAGTGGTTAGAGTGTGCACGGCTCTTTCCAAAGACCTGAGTTCAGTTCCCAGCACTAACATGGGGAACATTACAACGGCCTGTGATGCTGATGTGTTTAAACTCCGACTGCTGACCTCCTCCACACGGTCACACAATTTCAAAAAAACAAAGTAAAATGGGGAAAGGAAAGCAAATGACAGCGGATCTTGAGAAAAGGTGAGGAGAAAGAACTGGTGTAGCCAGTATGGAAACCAGTGTTGAGGGATCTCAAAGACGAAAACGTGCAGCTACCGTCTTGACTTAGCTTCCGGGCATATATCCAAAGTTCTATCATAGACACACATCTGTGCTTGGTGCTGCATTAGTCACAGTGTGCAGGACACCAGAGCAGCCGGACCGTCCATCGACAGACCTCTGGAGAGTGAAAAATACACACAGCGAAATGTTATTCAGCCTTAAAGAAAAATGAAATTACCGATTTGCTGGAAAATGGAAGGAACTAAAAAAAAAAAAAAAAAATTATTCTATTAAGCAAAATATCCCAGACTCCGAAGGCCACGTGTTTTCTATATGAAGATTCTAGGTTCTAGTTTCCTCTGTGTGTGTTTGGGTGGGTACAGGTCCTGAAACTACAAAATGGACCACGGAAGGTGAAAGAGCTCCTAAAGGACGTGAGGAGAGCAGAGGGGGTGATGGAACAGGAACGTGGAGGTGGGGCTACTTTGAGGAGGGAGGGGACAAGCAGGGAGGGGCGGGGCTTGAGGGAGGGGAATGGGGGATAAGTTTCAACAAAAACAAGATGTGCATGAAAACCCATAACAAAACCCAGTGGGCAAAGAGAGAGAGAAGAGGGGAGGAAAGAAGGAAGTGGGGGAGGGAGAGAGGAAGGAAGAAAAACAACAGTACGCCCTCCCCCACTTTAATTACAGGATGCTTCTGGGCCTACCCACAGCTGATCTCTGTAGCAGGATGCCTGAATTCCTTGCCGCTCAGTGCAGAGACCTTCACAGACCTAGTCTTGGCCCGCCTCACCTGTCACAGAGGGCAGACGTGATCCCTGCCACTCCTTGGAACCGTGCATGAGAGGTCTCACATGACCAGGCTGGGTCTTTGTTGCAGGTTCCAGTGTCTCACTGCTCCTGAGAAAAGTCCCTACACTGCAGAGAGAACGGGATCCATGCATTTAACTCATGCAGTCTAAGCCAGGAAGACTGTAAAATCCTTACAAAAATATTGTTTTTGACAGGTGAGGGTTGTCATGCTATTAGGTGACAATTTTCTTTTTATTAAGTAAAAACAAAGCATGACACGTTCAAGACATTTTTACTTAAATAACAAAGGCTTGACGGAAAAACCACACAGACTAGTTTTGTTTGACTGTTGCCAAGTTATGCAACCTTTTACAGCTGTGATTCTTCAACTATTGAAATATGCATCTTGTATGTGTGTGTGTGTGTGTGTGTGTGTGTGTGTGTGATAATGCATGCACACTAGCAGCACTGTGTCTGAGTGCCAGACTGCTAAGAATGTTACGGAAGGGGTTGCTCAGTCCCTGCCCACCTGGCTTAGTCAGGGTAACTATTGCTAGGATGAAACACCGTGGCCCATGGAGACCTGGGGAGAAAAGGGTTTATTCTGCTCACACTTCCACATCACTGTTTGTTACTGAAGAAATCAGGACGGGAGCTCAAGCAAGGCAGAAACTCCGAGGCAGGGGGGCTGGTACAGAGGCCATGGAGGGGTGCCACTTACTGGCTTTCTCCCCATGCCTGTGCTCAGACTGGTTTCTTACAGAACCCAGGACCACCTACCCAGAGATGACCCCACTCACTGTTGACTGGGCTCTTCAAAAATTAATTAAGAAAATGCTCCACAGGCTTTTGGATACTGCGATCTTATGGAGTCATTTTCTCAATTGAGGTTCCCTCCTCTCAGATGACTGTAGCATATGCCAGAGTGATGTAAACCATCCTGTCGCTGCCCCAGACGCTCCCCCAGACCCGTCTGGCCCCAGCCCCAAATCCCGTCTCAGACGCCATCCCGTCCCAGACATCCCGTCCCCAGATCGCCGTCCATCCCGTCAGATCCCGTCGCCGTCCAGATCGCCGTCGTGCCCTCGCCGACGCCATCCCCAGACGCCATCCACAGACGTCCCGTCCATCTGGCCCCAGATCCCATCCCATCCCGACGCCATCCTGTCGCCGTCCCCTACACCGCTCCTACCTCTCTTTCCGACTGTGGTTGCTGGGCGTCAAACCCAGCCAGGCCTTGTGCATAAGACACATGGCTGTGGAGCCTACCACGTTTTCCCTTCTCCCTCTCCCTCTGCCCCTCCCTCTCTCTCTCTTCCCCCCTCTCCCTCTCTCCCCTCTCCCTCACTCTTTCCCCTTTCCTTTCTTGTTAGTAACTTTATTATTTAAACTGACAAAGTAAAGTATGCTTTCATATTTTGAATATATACATGTACACACACACACACACACACACACACACACACACACACACACACACGACAACTTAGTTACCTAACCTACATATGGGCTTGTATTGTAAAGAAAGCAAGTGGTAGCACTTTTTGTTTTTTAATTCAAATCGATTCCTTAATCATGAAAGCATACCCCCTCCTCCCATTTTCTATTTCTTTCTTTCTTCCTTTCTTTTTTGTTTGTTTCTTTTTGGTAGCAAGGTAATCCTTTATACTGATTTGTGTAGACTTGAATCTTTTATTTCAATAGTATTTTTTCTACTTTTTGTGAAAAGGAAAATCACCCCCACTAGAAGGTTGCCCGTGTCCAACAACTCCAATTCTCACCAAGTGCACTTTTCCAAAACCGTATTGGGCGTCTGCCGTGTGCCCCTCATGCCACCCCAAACCCGGATGGATTCATGACGCTGTCCACACCTTTTGACTGCAGGCATTGGTAGAGGTGGGCTAACAGCTCACCGAGCTAACAGCTCACCAAGCTAACAGCTCACCAAGCTTCTGTCTGCCTTCCCCATGCAGGTGACTGCATTTCCTGAAGCCCTTGCACTTAGCCGTAAGTTCCAGCCAAGGGGATATGACTGCAGCGATATACACTGTCTGAGTCTAACTCGTCTAGCCCTGCCACGCACACTCACCTACGCTGCCTTTCCCCTCAGCTTGACAGGCAAAACTTGTGCACCGTGTAAGGAGACAGAGCAGCTCTGCATGTGTGACCACCGCTTGGAGGAGAGCCAGCTACAACTCAGCTCCTTGCTCAAAACCTCGCACAAGCTGGAACCGCTACTGCGGGGTCTGAACCACTCTTCACGTCAGCGGTTTGTTTGTTTGTGGTGCTTTGTTTGTTTGTTTGGTTGGTTGGTTGTTTTTTTTTATAGTAGCTAGTAATGGAGTCCATTGTGCAGAATATCATAAGATTAGATATAAAAATAATCACCACGTCAAACCAGATCGCTGCCCATAGCAGAAGCTCTAAGGCTTAGGTTTCCCTGTAGACCAGGATTTACTTATTTACTTACTTTCCCTTTATGTTTATGAATGTCTTGCTTGTACGTTGGAATGAGCCTCAGGTAAGTGCCTGGTGCCCTTGAACATCAGATGCCTTGGAAGTGGGATTACAGGTGGCTGCGGGCCACCATGTGGGTGCCGCCAGCTGAACTGGGGTCCTCTGCAAGAATAGGTACTTTTACCACTGAGACATCTCTCCAGCCCCTGTAGACTGGGTTTTACTTCACTTAACCCATACAAGATACCAAAACCTTAGGAGAACAAAAAAATTTTCACTCAGAAAATATGGAAATAGCATTTCAGTTGACGTCTCTGTGACTTAAGGAAAGCTGTCACAGCGTAACGTCAGAAAAATGGTGACCCTGCCCCACCCCACTGAGCAGCGTGTGTCATGAGAGCGTAGTGTGAGTTAGAGGGTTACTTTAGAGACGGTCCTGAGGTTTTTCTTTTACAATCAGATTGGAGAAAATGGATGTCGTTAGATGTACTCATTTATATTTAATAACAAGGATCATTTTCTTTTAAGACCTTTGTTTACTTAGTATGGTTGGATGTTTGCCTCCACGTATGTCTGTGCACCACGCGTATGCTTGGCGCCTGAGGAGGCCAGAAGAGGCAATGGATCTCCTGCAATGGGAGTTACAGACGTACAGCTGTGAGCACCCATGTGGACACCGAGAGTCGAAGCCGTATCCTCTGGAGGAGCAACCAGGGCTCTTAACTGCTGGGCTCTCTCCAGCCTAGTATCGTGTTCTTAACCAATTATATGACTTCTTAATTTTGTGATTACATTCCATTATGATTTGATCGTAAGGTGCTATCCATGACTTAATTATAGCTGAAACATCTTATATAAATATTAAAATATACAAGAACATACACTGGTGCTGTCTATACTTAAGAACTACACCAAGGCTATTATCAGGCGCTGAAGCCTGAAGTTGAACATGAAGAAATGTAAGTCCTAAGGTATTAGGCATCAAATGTAACTTAAGCTCATCCAGTTAAAGACCTAATGCTACATTAAATTACTTTTTCTGACTATTAAAAAGCAGTCATGCTAACTGATCACCATAGGGATGATAATAATGTATAGCCCTTCTGGTGATCACAGAAGCTGCTTGGACCAAATACATCTGTGGCAACTTACTGAATATATTCCTCAAGCCTTTCTCTTTCCACCACTGCTCCTACCTTTACCCGAACCCCTGGGAGCTCACCTGGCTGCCACATCTGTTCAGTTAACCACCCTCTCATCCACATCTGTTCACAAGTATCCTCACTCAGCCCCCCCAAATTATCTCTCTAAAATGCTTTCCACGCCATACCTGTAGCTCTCTTGCTCAGAATTCCTTCCACGTATTTTCATCAATCTTACAGAAAAACATGAACTGCGTTTGGCCTGCCATGCCCCACACAACAGAACCCATCCTGGTACCTGCAACATTTCCTTCCTCCCCCCACCTTATCTTCTCTCCTTTGTTTAAATATCCCAACTTCTTTCCCTGATGGATTTAAGCTTCCTGTCCTCCTTGCCCCACATGCTTTCCTTTCAGCTCTCTCCATGGCTAGCACGTGTCTCTTTGGTCCTCAGATTACCCATTCTTCACCCAGTTATCCTCTTACCCTGCTGATTTCATTCATAAAATTTATAAAGCCGTGTGTTATCCTTACAGTCTAAAATCCAGGGTATGCATGATGACGTAAGCCTTCAGCCAGCACCCTTTCCCCTTCAACACTCTCAGAGAAGGATCGATGGATAAATGATATGCGTGCGATACACATTTTCAACCTTGATGACCTAGCACATGAGACAATCCAGGAAAAGCTGTATCATCCTATTTAGCAATGACTGTCACTGCCCTGTCTGGCTGAACAGGGAAAGCCCAACTGAATGGCATGTCGCCTGGGAACAGAAAATGTCTGAAGCCATTCATATGGCCCTTTGCACACCGAGTTTTATTCCCTTTTCTTTTTTTTCTGAGTTTTACTCTTAACAACAACAAAATGCAAATTTGGTAATCTGGAGATGTGTGTCAAAATTTAATTAGCTATAATATTTGGAGACATGAAGCTGCCCTAACTTTGAACTTTAAAAAAAAAAAGAAAGATTTATTTATTTTATGTATGTGAGTACACTGTCTCTCCTTTCAGACAGACTGGAAGAGGGCATTGGATCCCATTACAGATGGTTGTGAGCTAACCATGTGGGCTGGGAATTGAACTCAGAACCACTGGAAGAGCAGACAGTACCCCTAGCACACAGCCATCTCTCCAGCCCCTGACTTTAAACTGTAAGTCATGCAACTTGTAAAGGAACTCTGAGAGAGAGAGAGGGAGTAGGAGGGAGAGAAGGAGAAAGGGAGGGAGAGAAAGAGGACAGGGTGGAGAGATGGCTCAGCTGTTAAAGGCTAGGCTCACAACCAAAACTGTGAGAGAGAGAGAGAGAGAGAGAGAGAGAGAGAGAGAGAGAGAGAGAGAGAGATCGATTGTTGCACATTAGAAGGCAGTATTCACATCAAACCCAGGGTAACATGGAAGTCCAGCATGCATTTCAGCTCTGTTTATGGACCTCCGGGTCACTGACAGAGTAGCCTGTTTTCCAGGTCTGACTAAATGGTAGAGACTGGTGCCTACAAACTATTTCCTCCACAGTCCCCGGTGCCTCTAATGGGAAACGCAGGCTTGGATCGGGCTCTGGAAATGGAAGGGTAGTCTCTGCACACTAAGTGCCCCGAGCGTGCCAGGGTGTGAGTGCACTTTTCCCTACTTCAGATGAGGAAAAAATGCTTCCCTGGCCTAGCCAACTGCTGAGCTCTCTTCTACAGCCGAACATGAGAGGAAGCACTGAGGCCCTGTACAGTGTCTGCTGGGGAGCTGGCAGAGACACCGGTCTGCACAGAGCAAAGGTTCAAGGACCAGCTCCAGCGTGCTCTCTGGAAGGCCTCAGGGAACATTCCTGCCAGAAAGCCGCACCAGGGGAAAGTTTTGGCTTCTACTGAGCACAGGCTTGCTGCTTCATTTCATTTGAGATACTGTGAACATTTTAACAGATTATGTTATATTTTCTCTTTGTTTTGGAAAGTCCAGGGACAAATTTCGAACTCTGCAATAATTGGCATTGGACACTGTGGCATGCGCTAGTGCATTCTGGTTATATCCTAGACATCCTTTTATTTTCCCTCAAATCTGGTTTCTTTAATTACTTTTTAAAAGCTATTTATTTTTTTATTTTTATGTTCATTGAGGCTTTGTCTGCATGTCTGTCTGTGTGAGGTGTCGGATCCCCTGGAACTGTAGTTACAAACAGTTGTAAGCTGTCATGTCGGTGCTGGGAATTGAACCTGGGTCCTCTAGAAAGGGCAGCTAGTGCTCTTAACCACTGAGCCATCTCTCCAGCTCCCCTTAATTACTTTTCTCTGGTTTGGTGGGTGGGTTTCTGCTCCTGTGACCTTGGGTCCTTTGCTCAGCATTTCAAATCTCCCATTTTCGTCCTTTTAAATTGAGGGCAATAGACCTAAGTTGTATAATGGCTATGACAATGTTTTAAAAAACTGGGTAAAGAAAAAAAAAGAAAAAAAAAAAAAGTAAAAAAAGGGTTGGGGATTTAGCTCAGTGGTAGAGCGCTTACCTAGGAAGCGCAAGGCCCTGGGTTCGGTCCCCAGCTCCGAAAAAAAGAACCAAAAAAAAAAAAAAAAAAAAAAAACTGGGTAAAGAGCCGGGGCTGTAGCTCAGTGGTTGAGTGCCTGCCTAGTAAGCACAAAGCCCAGGTTAGGTTCCCAGGACCACCACCAACTAAAATAGAAAACAAACAAACAAGACAGTAAAATGTTAGGGCTTAGTAATTGCTAAATTATTGGAATCTTCTGTTACTATTAATACCTGTACAGATTACATGGAAAGACAATCTCTCTGCTTCCGTTATCAGACTGTGAGCACCATCGTTAATGTGGGCATACTTTCCTCTAGCAAACACTCACCACTCCCTTGTTACAACACACACAGTTCTGGTGATTTACTCAGAGTCACACGGTTCGGATGGTAATGTAGCTATTAGAATGATCTGGGGTTTAATTTAACATATACTTGAGTTAAAATGCTATAATATACTCATCCACCCATTAAACATTTATGTATGCTATGTGCTCAATGCAAGGCAAGCATAATGAAATACATGTATATGTAACTTGATGTATCTGGTGATATACTTTCATACAATAAGGAAAAAAGAAAAAAAGAGCAAATAAATGAATTTCATATATGGAATGAAGTCTGGCATTTCTCAGGTCACCCCTTCTAAGCCATTTCTTTCAGACTTTGGGCCTAAACTGATGTTTATGTTGTTTCTCATAAAGTTGACATCATGAGGTCCCGTAGTCTGGGAAATGGGAGTCTTAATTTGTACAATTCAAATTAAGTTTATAGAACAGTGGGCGTCTTAGGCCTAATTCAGCTTCTATTAAGAAAAGGTTTCTTCCCAGAATGGGGAATACCCTTGTGACAGTCAAAGGAGCTTGGGTTGTAACAGGGATGACCTGGGTAATCATTTGTTTACCCACGGGAGGGATGCCCCTATGTCCAGAGGCAAAAGGGAAGGAGCTTTTCACAGAACCATGGGAAACGCAGGTTGAAAAAGTCGAGGTGAAGACGGCTTGACTCAGCCCCACTTGACCCCTCAATAGCTCTGTGACCTTAAGCCAGTCGCTTCACCCGCTTCTGCCTCGATGGTTTATGTCTAAATTCCCCCTCTGTTGATATATTCCATGTCTAAGAGAGTCTGTGCTTCAAGGCTACTTCAGGTCAGTGTTGACAGGAAGAAAAGGCTCCCTTCCTCACTCTTGCTGGGACCAGATCATCCCCAGACACTACTCCCAGCTTCACTGCAATGGAAATAAGGAGTTGTGTGATTTGCATCAGATGAGTCAGGCCTTTACCGATCTGAAGGTTTTCTACAACGCCTGTTCGCTGCTCTTCACTAGCGGCAAGAAACGTGACCACGAGCAAGCCAACCGTGATTAAGAGAGGATAGTGCCTCGTCTGTGGACCAAGAATCATTCTGTCTCACCCGTTACTCACTCCACCGTCGTCGTTGTCGTCGTCGGTGGTTCTCCTCAACTACCAGCACACTCCGATGTACGCCCTCATCCGCCGGGACCCACCACCTGGTAGGTGACATTTCACCACTATCCTCTGAAAGTCTTACTACCACTCCATGGCAAAATGCCCCAGAAA
Organism: Rattus rattus; assembly: GCF_011064425.1. Classification (NCBI taxonomy): domain Eukaryota; kingdom Metazoa; phylum Chordata; class Mammalia; order Rodentia; family Muridae; genus Rattus; species Rattus rattus. The sequence goes on along the minus strand of NC_046154.1, from coordinate 107,670,662 downwards.
AGACAACAGGAGAATGAAGAGGCAGATGGAAGCTATTGTGACAATCCCCAAGTCAACAGAGTCTTCCTCAATGGTGCACGTGTATTTACTTATACAGGAATCCAACCGTGATACATTTCTTTTGTTAAGGCTCGTTTTTAAACATTCAGATCGTTCTTGTGCAGGAAGTTGTAACAACACGTAGTCTTCGGCAAAGCTGCAAAAAGGGAACTGGTGATGATAAGTCTAAAGAGCCTCCCAGGTGACAGGATAAACGATCCCTACTGCTAACGCTAACACAAAGACTTGGGGAACTGGGGGAAAGGTCTTTTGCGCTTTGCTCACACAAGTTGCTATCCGAGCAGACTTGAGAAACATAGGAAATCCCACGCCTGCTTTTATTCCACAAACAGTTGGTGTCATGATTACAAGACCGTGGAAGTCACATTTCTAGTCTGGAGGGTAAGACATGAATCAACCCAAAAATATGAACCCAAGATATCACCGGAGTTAACAAAAGTGCTTATGACTTAACTGGCCTTGGGCTGTTCGAAGAAGAAGCATCAGAAATAGCAACAGACACTTGGGTTGCCTTCTATCACTCTGTGAATTCCTCAATTACTCACAACAACTTCTCCTCCCCAACCCTGAGCAAAGAGGAAACCAAGGCCTAACACCCGATCATCAGGACTCGGCTTTGCTATCTTTACTTAGTCACCCAACAGATAGTAACTGAGCATTTACTATGTGTCAGGTGCCATACAAGGTGCCGAGATCTACCGCAGGTCAGACCTGGTGAACTATCTCTTCTGGGCCTCATCTTCGAGAAGAACTTTCAACCTATATTTTAAAACCATTACCCTGTAGATAAAAATCATATAGTTCTAGAGGCAGACTTCCAAAGATAAAATGTCAACCCCATCACAATTTTGAGAAGCCTGTTTTAGTGATTTAAGAAACACAAGGTCTCCTTTCACCGTCTGTAGAGGTCCGGAGCTCACAGTTGCTGTGGTTTCTACAGGCTGCTCTAAAGGGCAGCAACCAAGAAACCCACTGGTGTACCTGCCACCCTGGATCTGTGTTTTGACAGGAGGAAGACATCAAAAAAAGGCCGCCAAGCAGACTGATAGCTACTGCTGCCACGGGGAAGGGGGAGCATGATGAGACGCCAGCTGAGAGGTGGCCTTTGCTTTCCGGCCTCGCTTTCCCTGAAGGGGAACTGAATGTGCCAGCATCGTGACTGGTCTAGTTGTTGATCCCTTACACTTGGGTAAGGACACAATCAAGAGGGGACAGAGGATCCTGTGAGGAGCTAACCAGGAAGGGAAGCAATGGGGACGATCTGGCAGAGCTCTTAGGGTTGCTCTGGTACGGCCACACTGCAAAGCCGGGTCTCAGTGTTAAGGAAACACACAGCCTTTGGGCTTAGTTACCTCTAAAACAGCACAACTGAAAAGACTCACTCTGGCCTAATGGAGTAACAAAGATGGCCAACAAGTTATCAGGACCGGAAACTTGTTCTTTCATAGGATGCAAGAAATCTTCACTGTCAATCCCATGTGCTACTGAGGTAAATCCAAACTAGTTTGTCTCCATTTTGTCAGATAAATTCCAGCTTGCTCATTAGTGTTAGCTTTAGAATCTTCGGGGACTGCACACGTTATCAGAATACAGGGTAGCCCCTGTTGATTGTGTTCGTTCTAATGAAAACAATACTACACGCATGTAAACTACCTCGGAGCATGGCAGGAAATTAGTAGCATGGGCATGAGCCCGTATATCAATGCACATCCTGCTAATGACAGAGTAGACAGCTGAGACAGATGTGTGTATGAAAAGGGAAATGTTTTCTCAATGTCAGGATTCTGAGGTAGATTCGGATGGCCTAAACAAGTAAGTAATGATCCGATAATGTTTCTGATTAGAGTAACCAGCAATTACTTAGGTAGAAAGTCTATGAGCTGTGTAAGTATATGTGAGTGTATGCGTGTGTGTTCACCTGCGTCCTCTTTGTATCTGTCCATAAGCGATGCCAGCATTGAGAAATGAAGCTGAATGCCACTCTCAGGAGATGGCGGGAAGGCGGAGGAAAAGCTTCTAGAAGAGGGAGTGCCCTCTTTGACTGGATCAGAGATCAGGGGGAGCTCTCATGGTCAGTGAGATTGCCAGGTCAGATAAAGAGAGCAAGTTAAATTTGGGTCTAAGGTCAATGGAGAAAGGGTTTTCTTTCAGTACAGGTTATGTCTGGAACATCACAGGCATAACCTGTAGATTTATTAGCTAAATCAGGCAGTGCTAACGGCCAGAGAGAGGCGACCATGCATGCCAACTACCTCGCCTTATTTGTCACAAATACTGTCCGTATTAGCACAAATTAATATTTTAAAGCACCTGGAGACCGAGGTCCACCCACAATTACAAGTCTGTAATTTTAAGTTCCTTGACATCAAGTAGTACATTGTATTCCTCCTTCTACAGGACCTGGGTCATGAGTCATAGGTGACAAACACTTAGAAGGAAGTGTTGATAAATAAGCTATGAGCAAAGGAGAAGATTAGTGGACTGTGAGCTTCTCTAATAAGAAAGCCACTCATGGTGGAAAGGAAACACAGGAACGACCTCATCTATTGCAATCTTCTTCACCTGTGAGAAGAAACGTCTTAAGGTAGCAAGGCAACTGCACGGAGCCTGAACCGTCTTGTAAGTGGGAAGTACACTCAGCAGAGTGGATGGGAGTGCTTGGAAAGGAATGGTTTAAATTAGAGATCAATGCTCATACAATCATTTACTACAAAAACATTTAATTAAGGAAGACAAGGCATCACGAAAGACCAAAATGGCAGGCAGCTCCACTTGGAACTCTTCAACCTGGAAGGCTTAGGTAGAAAGTGTATGTATGAGCTGTGTAAGAAGACATGGCTCTCGGAGGTGCATGTGTGTGATTCCAAATGTTTGTAGGTGTGCATGAATGTGTTCTTGTATGAAAAGCTACGCGATCAGTACACTGACCTCCGGTATAATTCTACATTGTTCATGGCATCCAACCAGGAACCGAGACTTAGGGAAATTCACATTTTCTTTTTAAGTGGAGATGTTTAAGTTTATTGATTCTGTTTTACATATACAACACTCTTCTTTTATAACTTTAGTTTCTCTTAAAGACTTTGGCTTTTTAAGTAAGAAAACAGTTGCTTACCACCGAAAACTTAATAAAATAGGAGAATAAAAATTACTAATTTTTCCAATCCAGAGATAAGACTCAAAGCTCTTGGGATATATATGTATACACACACACATATATATGTGTACACACACACACTATATATATATATATATATATATATATATATATATATATATTTCTTTTCTTTCCGTGCAAATGCCCACATTTAACAAAAATGGACTCCATCTTACCTAGAAAGCTTCTTTTAAGAAACAAAATATAGTCAGCCAAGTAACCAAATATATTCCCACACATAAGTTTTAATGCTTGTGCAGAAATCTTCCACAGAGGCTTTACTTGACAGAATGAATGCTTATGGCCTTGTCTTTCAAATCTTTCATAGTATTATTGTTCTTTGGGCGACAGGCTGGAGACGCTCTAAGAGTCAGGATTACTGAGTCAAAGGCCATGCTTATGCACATGGTGAAAGACCTTGCTTGGAGTCACCATTTTGTCACCCGTGTCAATCAAATGATCGAAATCAAGGTATAAAAGAGACTCCTTTCCCGATTTTGTTTTTGACAATCAGCCAGGCAGAGAAACTGTGAGAGTAGAATTTTATGGAGATTAAGTATACAGGAGTATTCGCAGTATTTCCCATTTTCAAGAAGCCAGCCCATAATAACCAAGAGTTTAAGAAAGCCGCTCACAGTCAGCTTTTGAGGCAACCTTTTGAGGCAACCAAATGATTAGGAAGAATTTTTAAGTCTAATTTTCAATCATAGTCTGCTATTGTTGCATGACTAACTCGTCAATAAAATACCATTTGAAATCCATTGATTTCCTTTCTTATTAAGAAAAAATAAGAACATAAACTCAGGTCTTTGAAAGTCATGCTAATTTACATTTTTTTTTAAAAAAAGGAATCCATTTGATAAGACCATTATCTAAAAATTATTATTTGGTCAAACAAAGAAAGCATCATCTATGGTAGACAACCATGCTAGCGTCGTCATAGCAACCTAGGTATGATTTAGCTGGCTGAAATGGGTGACCTTCTACCCAAATGCCTTATGGGTGAAGAACAAAATACATCACAGATTCCAGAACGACCCAGTATGGAAAAACAATGAGGTAAATGTTTTTTAAGTACTATATCTAATCTAAATCTATATCTAAACTGTATTAAAAAAGAAACTGCATGAAACTCCAATAGAGAAACTAATCAAGCAGAAAAATTACTTAGATATACAACCCAGCAGAAGACTGCTAAGATTTAGGAACATGAAAGGTGACCCGGAGATGAGTCTAACGAAAGGAAAGAATAGCTGTGAAGTATTAACCTCCAGGGTCAAAAGAAAACCACACCAGCTTCACCCTGCACTTGCTAAAGCCATGCTAAGTTGACAAACTAGTTTCATCGTTCTCTTTGAGATCCAGAAGAATTAAGAAAACAACAAATACAACAACAACAACACATCACACACAAAAGGGAAAAAGAAAGAAAGAAAGAAAGAAAGAAAGAAAGAAAGAAAGAAAGAAAGAAAGAAAGGAAGAAAGCAAGCAAGGAAGAAAGATAGTTCTAGACAAAGAAGCTTAATTTGTCAAGATTGGAGAAAACTAAATAAATTATGTTATTGCTAGTGACCTAGTCATGAGTAACCACAGTCATTTGGTTAATGACTAATTCAATTAAGATAGAAATTTGACTACAGAATCATATATATATATATATATATATATATATATATATATATATATATCCCAGAAGAATCATTACGTCTTTGATATGAGTTGAATGATTTTTTTTCCCAGTGTTGGGAACTGAACTTGGAGGCTTGCATGTGCTTGACAAACATTTTACAGCTAAGCACACCCCCAGCCCGTGTGTCAGTTTTATTACTACGAGTCTTCAGTCCTGGGATGGGTCACCTGGGAACTTAAAGTAATACTTTACTCACTTAAAAAGAAAAAAAAATGCCTGGAGGCAAAGGAATCTAAGTAAGGAAACACCTCCCACTGAAGATATACAGGTATATAAGACCATGAAAGGAGCTAACACATCACTATCGGTCCTGGATGTTGTAGATATTTTTCCTTTGGAAGAAATACTGAGCACCAAGGCTGAGATGACACTGAAGTATTTATGGCTGGTGGCCCTCGTGGCTCTATACATTTCACCCATCCAGTCTCTGAACTGTGTGTATCTGGATCATACCATCTTGGAAAACATGAAACTTCTGGGCAGCATCATGACCACCTTTCCCTTAAGATGTCTAAAAGATATCACGGATTTTGAGTTTCCTAAAGAGATTCTGCTGTACGTCCAGCATATGAAAAAGGACATAAAGGCAGTCTCCTATCATATATCTTCTCTGGCGCTAATTATTTTCAGTCTTAAAGACTCCATCTCCCTGGTGACAGAGGAACACTTGGAACGTATCAGATCGGGACTTTTCAAACAAGCGTGGCAAGCTCGAGAGTGCATGGTGGACGAGGAGAACGAGAACGCGGAAGAGGACAGTACATCACAACATCCTCACTCAGAGGGCTTGAAGGCAGTCTACCTGGAGTTGAGCAAGTATTTCTTCAGAATCAAAAAGTTCCTGGTAAATAAGAAATACAGTTTCTGTGCCTGGAAGATTGTCGTGGTGGAAATAAGAAGATGTTTCATTATATTTTACAAACTACTCAACATGAATTCAGGTATATTTTCAGAATTACATCTCCCTCCACAGTTTCTTTCTTCTTCTTAAGCGTGGCTGTGCTGTGTATGATGGGGCAGTGTCCTAAGTTAGACTAGTCCTTCGTGTAATGTTTGCTGCCTCTGAGGCTTGACCTTTGTACATCAAGGACATCTGTCTCTTTAAGAAGACTCAATGCTGGCCATGTTACTCGGCGCCTGGGTGACCCCGGGACATTTCTGAGGCAGTACTGGACACAGATCGAAAGGAATAAGGTTCCCTTTCCATCTTCTCTCTCAGACACCTTCCTCTGACTATTTTCTATTGGCTTTCCTCTACCATTCAAGAAAGTTACCAAGACAGGGAAAGTTAAAAGACAGGGGGGAGAGAAGGTTTCAACAAATCATCTCTCTGGCTGCCAAGATTGTTCATTCTATTAAAGGTCACCACATTAACAGTCTATATCCAATCTATAGAATCCAAATGTTTCTCTCTTCTTTTGGTAGCCATCTCTTTTCTAGAGGAAAAAAATGTTGAGCTCGTTTGTCAGTTTGGTTTTTTTAAAGAATGGTAAGTCGTTGCTTTAAAAGTCAAGGTCCATAATGAAACTTGGACAGACACATAGTAGAATCAGGTGACCATTAAGCTCCTCCTTAACACCTAAGAGCCTGTAACTCTAATGTAGCTCATCTATCATGTCTGGAGTATTTGATGTGGTTTCTTCTTTTTTTTTTTTTTTTTTTTAAGATGTATTTATTATATATAAGTACACTGTAGCTGTCGTCAGACACACCAGAAGAGGGCATCAGATCCCATTACAGATGGTTGTGAGCCACCATGTGGTTGCTGGGATTTGAACTCAGGACCTCTGGACCAAGAGCAGTCAGTGCTCTTAGCCACTAATTAACCACTGATCTCTCCAGCCCTTGATGTGGCTTCTATATCTAAAGGTATAGTTAGGGCAACAGGTGCAGCTCAGTGATAGCTGTACTTGTCTAAGATGCAGAAGGCACTTGGACTGGATTGTCAGATCTGCAGTGGGGTGAGGGGATGACATGGAAAATGTTGGAGAAATCAGTGACAGTCTCTCGTAGGTGGTTTTCTATGTATGTGCACCTAAAGCCAGTGTCTAAAGTCCTACTGGGGGGGGAGGGGGGAATTCTACTTTCATGTCCAATTTTTCTGATTGGAAAGCCATGTACTGTCATTTAAGTAAATTAGGCACTCCAATAATACCGGGACCTCATCACTTTTATCTTTCTAAGGTCACTTTGTATCCAGGTTACCTCCTCTGTTTTTACTCAGCACCTAACTAACTGAATCTTCTCTCCCCTCCCCCGCCTCCCGCTATCATATTTCAGAATCATCCAGCTTCAAGCAAGAACTTAGATAGAAGTTGTGACTGCTCAAATGTCCCCAAGAACGCTTGATTCTAAGGCTATTGCCAGTCTGCTGCTACACACTTCGGACGCAAGACTTTTCAAGGTCAGGGTTCAAGGAAGCACAGTCAAAGGAAGTCTTATGTTAAGCAAAAGAAAAATTTCAGTGGAAAAGCTAGCAGAAATGTCAACTTGTCAAAAAACAACTTATGGATTATGGCATTGACGTTACTAGCAAAAAAAAAAAACACAAACAAACAGAAAAAACCAACAGTCACTAAAATGAGTGAATATAATCTATTAGATAAAAATAAAAAGTTCATTAATTAGGTTGTTTTAGATTGGGATGGTGGCAGTGGGGACGGACGGAGGCTGGATATGCGACTGCAAAGCAGCAGACACAGCATTTCCCATTCATTACTCTGACACCTTCGCCTGACCTCGATGTGCTCTGCTGAGATGACAGCAGTTACTGTCGTGAATTATGGCTGCTGCCCTGCCCCGTGTTTGCTCTATGCAAGGGAAGGGAACTGGCTAAGTGGGGTGGGAGTGCAGTTCCATGTATGAGGATGTATGAGGCCCTGAAATTGATCCCCAAAACTTCAAGGAGAGAAGGACATGGAGAAGAGAAGAAAGAACTAGCCAAAAAAGCTAAACATTTTCTAATCAAGAAAGATACTTTGACAGAAGTCACAACCACACTCTCTTTATAGAGTACATCTTAAAAAAACAAAAACAAAAACAAACCAGAGACCCATCCCAAAAAGAGCATAACACAGAAATGTTAATGGACAAAATAAAAATGTTTATTCTCACTTTTGATTTCTAAAAAGTGCTAAGTAAGGCAACAGTAAAACATTCCTGGGGTTGGGGACTTAGCTCAGTGGTAGAGCGCTTGCCTAGCAAGTGCAAGGCCCTGGGTTCGGTCCCCAGCTCCAAAAAAAAAAAAAAAAGAAGACAACAACAACAACAAACAAAACAAAGCAAAACAAAAAAACATTCCTCTCCCATTAACACTACAGAAATGGAAAAACAATGATAACACTTAGGCTACAGTGTAGGCTCTCTCATAGCCACTGGCATGTGTTCACTACGGACAACCTTACAGTCTTCAATATCATAAAAATGTATCAACCCTACCATGCCTCCAGAAATAAAATATTCCAGGGAAATAATTGGATAAGAAAGAGAGAGTTTTTAATGTTTTAACTATGACTTTTCTATTTTTCCTACAATAATTTTTCTGGATAAGTCTTTTAGTTCCAAAATTAAAAAAAAAAAAAAATTGAAGCCCTTATTTTCCTCTACAATGATTGTGTTTTCCTCCTTGGCTGGGCCAAGGCCTGACTTTAACTTTAATGATGCCTTCTGGTGCTCCCTGAGCAAACAGAACCTAAGCAATACTTCGTTAAGCAGGTCAGTTTGTTACTTTGCTGCTACTGTTACATTTCAAAGAAATCCCAACTTGTGGGCCCTTATCATTAGAGTGTGTTGACCACTTCAGAGAATTTGCTGTTTTTTTCTTTTCAGGATTCCCACCGGCAAGATCTAGAAATCGTGGGGAAAAGCTTCTCTATATATCCTCTCTTGAGTTAACAATCTCTCAAAGCACTTTTAAGTTTAAGGGCAAACCAGACCTGTGCAGAGCCCAGAATTTAAACTATCTGAAAGATGGTTGGGATATAAGAGCACTTACTTAACACGCTGAGGCCCCAGCAGGGTGGAGTGTTGGAGAGGTACATAGGTCACAGGTGACTCCATATAAGCCTCCCTTTCTCACCTGAGTGGGAGAGGGCGGGTGTCAACATTTAGCAGCCGGGGGCGGGGAGAATGTTTCCGTGTCTCCTAGACAGCCTAAGGTTGAGAATTCCACAGGAAAAAGTGGCAAAGGCAACGTCTACAAGGCTGGCAAGAGGCACAGGTTCCAATAGGTGTATATGATCAAACTTCCTCTAGTCGACCCTCGGGAAACCATTCTGGTCCCTGCCGGCTTTGGGAGGTGACTTTGCTCTTGCCAAGATTGCTTAATAAGTAACCCACACAATGCTAACTGCTTTAGATAGAAGCGCCTAACTTATTCCGGGAAACCCGACCTCCTACAGCCTAACAGGCGCCCCCCTCTGGAGAAATAGGGGCTACCCCAAACCACCTGTTCTCGGATGAAAACCAGAGCAGTGCTCTGGCCGCATCTGCCATTTGGACTGCTTAGTCATGGCCTGATTTTTCTGCAGCGCTGGGAGAAATTTGGGTCTTAAACTTGGAGCCTTAGGTGAAGTCAGAAGCCACGAACACTTCACAGCTAGTCACGACACCACTATTTCCAGGCAATCTTTAACCTTCCCAGGTTAGCTTTGGTCTCCACTCTTCTGTGGTCAATGGCCTGACCCTCATCCCTTGAGAATCTTCAACCCCTGAACTTGGCGTAGAGACCAGGTGCCCTGTCCCCGGCCACCGCCCGGGTCGTGGGCCCTCCACACGCGTTTAGCTCGCCGCTGGAAGTCCTTTGGACTCGCTCGCAGAGCTCCTGGCTTTCGAGAACTCTGCCTCTACTCCCTCGCCCTCGTCTCAGATTAGCTAGGGATAAGATCTGAGAAATGCGCCCTGGGCCACAAGCAGCCTAGGAGGCGGGCTTAGGAACAACTTTCCCTCCGCCCTCTAACCGCAAGCCCCGGGTGGGGCGGCCTAGCCGGGTCCCGATCTCTGTCCTTCCCCAGCGGGGATCCCAGACCCGAGCCCGCGCAAAGGTCGGCGTGGAAGGCCCCGCGAGCGGCGAAAGGGACTTCCTTCCCCGCCAGAGCCCCACCAGATGTTAGAGGCGCAACAATAGTGGAACCGCAGAGGAACAAAAGGCCATTCACCGGTTACACCAGAATGACTCCGTCGCCCCGTCTCTGCGGGGAAGATTTCCAGAGGGTCTGAAAGAGAGCGGAGTGGTGTAGAGCCTCTGCCACGCTCCAGGAGGCGGGAGCCTCTCTTTACCACTAACCACCCCATCCTGGGGGGTCCAGTGCTGGGGAGGAGAAATGAAGGGAAAGTTTTAGTTTTCACCTTCTCTGGTGCAGGAAAGGAAGGGACTACGATTCCAGATGTTTGACAGTTGTTGGTCCAAAAGTTGAGCAAAATTTATTTATTCTTAATACCCTCGCTTCATGAGGCATCGGTAGCCGGAGGACGGGGGACAGAGGGGGGGGAGGGACAAACCAAGACTGTGCGCTGTAGCCCTCTCTACACAGCTTCACACCGAGCCTGCTCTGGGAACCAGGAGCCCAGGAGTGTCCCCCCCTGCTCAGACGCACTTTTGTAAAAGTTTCTCTTCCCGCCGCTTCAGGCCGACGCGCACCCCACCCGCATCTGAGATTGAGAATGGGTTCCGGGTGAGATCTGCACTCTGAAGGGGGAGAGAGGGGGTGTATTTGAGATCAAAGCCACAGACCCCTGGGTGGGAACTGGACTCACATTCCAGTCCGGGAAGTGCATACCCCGGGGCAGAGAGAAGCCAAGGAGCCCGCACTGGCTAAACCAGACTCCAACCCCGGAAGCTCGCGGACCAGGGGTGAGGACTGGGGTCCGCACGATTGATCCTCCCTAGGTGTGCCCCGCACCTTGGCCCTCCTGGGTACAATACGGAGCGGGAAGCTGCGACTGCACCTCCTCCCCACTGTTGGAAGGATCTCTTACCGTGGGTTTTAACCTTCTTCCTAGGGCCCTGCTGGCTTCCTTCACTCCCGCAGCAGCTTCTGGAGCGGGAGAAAAAGAGTGAGCTCCTCCAGCCCGAGCAGCGATGTTGCAGATTCACGCGAGGGGCTCTCTAGCCAGCACGCGTGACTCCAGATGCAGCGGCCACGGCTCTGATGCGGCCCCCACATGCACCCAGCGCGCCGCGCAGCTCGCCCGGGCGCCACTGCAGCTCACAGGCTCAGAACGGAGTCCCCTGGCGGCCTTCTCTGGAAAGGCAGCTACACCGGGGCAAGAGGAGTCGTGTTGCCTTTAGGCTCCTCTAATCTCCACAAGAGCCTGAGACAATGAGGAGTCTAAATCTCTCAACTTTGATCTGCTGCTCAGTGTAGCTAGAAAAATGTCAGACTAGAAAAGATACTGTCCTGGTTGATCTTAGTCAACCTGACACAACCTTGATATATCTAGGAGGAGGGAATTTTGATTGAAAGAGTACCCTCGTAAGATAGACTATTAAGTCTGTCCAGCATTTTCTTGATTAATGATGGGGGTGGGGGGCAGCCCACTGTGGGTGGTGCCAGTGTTGGGCAGGTAGTCCTGGTGTGTAGTAAGAAAGCACCTAGCTGGATCTGCAAGCCTGGCTGCTAAGGCTGGAGGAGCTCGCTCTTTTTCCCGTCTGTGTGAAGGAAGCCAGCAGGGCCCTAGGCAGACGGTTAAAACCCTATGAGAAGCAAGCCACTGAGCTTCGTTCCCCTGTGGCTTCTGCTTCAGTTCCTGATTCCAGGTAACTGTCTTGACTTCCCGTCCTGACTTCCCTTTATGGTGGGTGTGCATAAGCCACATAAACCCTTTCCTCCTCAAGTTGCTTTTGGTCATGCTGTATTATTACAGCCAGTTGTAAAGTGCCTTGGACTGCCTGACACACCTTGGAAAGTAGCATTAAATCATGAAAAAAACCTTGGAAGTCATAACTACCTTGCCGGGTGATTATGAGTAAACCAGATTATGAGACGTGGTCTTAGTTCTTGATGTGAGTCTTCAAACATGAACTGAAAGAAAAAATGAAGTGGATTTTGTCTACCTGCTTTTATTCTCTTATATAATGCCTGCCGATTGCATTAGTATCAAACGACTTGATTAGCTATTACGTCCCATAATTTCTACTACACTTTTGGAAGGATGGAAATAAATTAGGTGGCATTTAGGAGATATATACATATGTTTCCGTACCCCACTCCTACTAGCCTTTTCTTTTTAGATGGCAGCACTGAGGTCTATTGGAGCATCCTAATACAGATGCTGGTCCTTGCCCATGGTGCTCTTGATATTTTTTCTTGAGCAAGGACACCAAAAATTGACAGCCAGGTGGATGTTGTAGACCAGCTCGTCATCGGTCATCTTCACCTGGCCGACGGCAATAGCCAGACACAGCACCTTCTTCATTTGGAACTCGATTGTGGATTTCACCTCATCCACTTTGGCTACCATGTTTTCATTGTGTGTCAGCAGGGAGGGGAACTTGCCAGCCTTGTTTAGGCCTGGGCCCAGGACATGTGGAATCTGCTTGGTCAGAGACTCAGAGGCCAAAAAGGCATCACACTTCTAGGCCAGCTTTTTAAGCAACTTCTTGTTCTTATTACGCTTCTTAAGCGTCCATGTGGGGATTATCCACAGCCTTGGCTTCATCACAGTGCTGCTGATCCCCCAGGACGCACACCAAGAACTTGGGGCGAGGGGTGGGCTTAAGCCTGACAGGTGCCCGAGAAGCGTTTGTCCTTCTGAGGGTCGTAGCTCTTCAGGCTGATCTGCAACTCCACCGTCTCCAGAAATTTGCGGCACTTGGGCTGGTTCCCATGCAGGACTTCCCGCACTGCCTCGTACATGGTGTCCCGTGAGACTTTGCTGCTCATGGCTGCTCCTACCGCGGAAACCGGAAAAGAAGCCCTACTAGCCTTTCTATCCCAAACGTCTCTCTATGTATGTGATGCCCTTCTTGGCTCACACGAATGCTTGGAAAACCCCTGCCTGGGGCCTCAGTACTTGCTATGCCCTCTGTCTGGGACAGTCTTCTGAACTGTTCAGTCACATCATGGCTCAACGACTACCCTTTCCCTCTAGCTCTTTACTCAGAGTCCTTCCCTCTTAACCCCATCGATCCCCCTGCCCACAACACCCCTACTCAGATGCCCTGCTCCAGTGTTTGCTAAGAAATGCATCACCGTTGGGGATTTAGCTCAGTGGCAGAGCGCTTGTCTAGCAAGCGCAAGGCTCTGGGTTTGGTCCTCAGCTCCGGGGAGGGTGGGGGGGGGGAGCTGGGCTGCCCTGCAGTGGAAGCCAAGCTGTAAAACTGTGGGCTGGAGAGATGGCTCAGTGGTTAAGAGCACCGACTGCTCTTCCAGAGGTACTGAGTTCAAATCCCAGCAACCACATGGTGGCTCACAACCATCTGTAATGGGATCCGATGCCCTCTTCTGGTGTGTCTGAAGACAGCTACAGTGCACTCATATACTAAATAAATCTTTAAAAAGAAAAAAAAATGCATCACCATTTTGTTCACTCCGCATATTAGTTTTCTATGGGGGAGAAAGCCAGAAAGTTAAAGCTAAAGTAACTGGAGAGAAAATGAGCAGGGCTGGAGCGATGGTACAGTAGTTAGGAGCACTTGCTGCTCTTGCGGAGGACCCGGAAGCTGGTTCCATTCCCACGGCCAGCAGCTCGCTATCACCCATGACTCCAGTTTCAGAAGATTAAACATCCTTGTACTTCCACAGGCACCTGCATGCACACGGTGCACATAAACTCATGCAGACTTGTATACATAAGCACTCATAATAAATTATCTTAGAAAGTATAATCTTACGTGATGGTTCATGGGTTTCTCCATGTGAAGGTCAACTGTTTAGCAAACTTAATACCATCTGTAACTAATACAACCATTCCCCTTCCGCATGTAATATGATATAGCCACAGGTTATAAACAAATGCTATGTAATCGGCGGGCACTATTGTGTCTATAAATGCTAATTTACTTTACCGTGGTTAAAGAGATGTGAACAGGGACTTTTGTCTAGCTTGCTCATTGCTGTGTACCTAGACTGTTCATTTAACGTGCAGATCCACATTATGGACTGAGTCCTGTCCCCTCCAAATGCGTATGTTGAAGTCCTAATTCTCAAGTGGAAGTATTTAGAGATAAGGCTTTGAGGACTGGGTCGTGAGGACTGGTAAGGTTCTGATATCCAATTAAAGAAAGGAAAACCAAGGGGAAGATTACAGTGCAGAAGTGGCGAAGAGCAGAGAAGAGAGAGAAAGAGAATTTTTCTCCACTAGTTAAGGGCACAGCAGGAAGGTAGCCATCTGCCAGCCTCAAAGAGGCCCCTCACTAGGAAACAAGTTTTCTGCCTCCTACATCCCAGCCTCCAGAAGTGATGTCCTGGTATGTTGTTTCAGCCACCCAGTCTATGGTTATTTTGCTATGGCAGCCCAAGTAGACTAACATAGCACCCAATAAATACTTGCTACATTAATCAGTGCAAAGACTGCTTGACAGCAAACACTGCAATAGCTAATCACTACCATGCACCGAAAAGGGTAGCAAATATTTGCTCAGCACTTTGCACAGAGTATCTCACTCATTTTCCACAAGATACCTATGTGCTAAGCACAGGTGAGTTAGGAGAGGTTTTAAAATGAAGGTGACTTGTCTGAGGTCAAGATTTAGAAGACAGTATAGACAACATGACTTTGTGACTTAAGCTAAGGTTGTAACCCTCACATCTCCCTGCTGCTCATGGGGCAATGGGCAGCCTTAGCTCTTGTCCTTATGGTGTTTATAACCTAGTAAGAATGACAAGAGAACACCAAGAAGAGTATGAGAAGTGTTAGGATTGGGGGTGGGGGATGATCATTGCTCTCTGTGGAGCTTGGAACATGGGAATTGAATGGAATGGACACAATTGTGCAGATCTTAGGGATGGGACAGTTGAGCTGAGCTTGGAAATGGTAGGTGTGGTTAGAATTAAGCAGAGATGGGGGAACACAGAAAAATTTGAACTATGCTCTGAATCTAGTTATGGAGTTCTCTAGTGGTAATTTTAGCTACATGGCTTTGTGCTCCCTGTGGGCCAAGCTTCCAGCTACCTGTCAGGGAATCTTTGGATTTTCTAGTGAAACACACACACACACACATACACACACACACACACACACACACACACACACAGCACACATTAGCTTATTTTTAATATGTCATCTAGCTCAGTGGTTGGGTACTTCTAATCCTCTACCTGCTACCCTAGGCCTAATTGGCCACTTCCCCAAAATCTCACATGGCTGGTTGGCTTTATCTCTTGCAAGCTCTAAATCTGATTTGTCTCCCACAGCATCATGGCAACACTCTGTCTCCTCCCTGAGTCCTAACCCACACAACTCTCAGAGTCCTGCCCAGTCTCCCTTTGCTCAGTCATTGGCTACTGGCATCTTTATTGGTCAGTCAAAAATCAATTGGGGACAAGAACCTTTTAGCCTTTTGACATTTTAAAGGGGTAATTTTTCAGTTCATAAGTCAGGGTTTAGAGCACAAGGTGGGATACCTTAGATGTATAAGGTTTGAAAAGAGCAACTATTGGCAGTAACCTTTGGATAAGTGCTTTTGTTTTCCTTTGTTTTTGTTTTTGTTTTTATTGTCAACTTGACACAACCTGGAGTCACTGGGAAGAAATCTCAACATTGTCTGGATCAGACCATGTCTGTAAGAAACCATCTTGACTGGTAACTGATGTGGGAAGACACTGTCCACTGTGGGCAACACCATTCCTAGGCAGGTGGGTCTGAGCCATATAAGAAAGCTAGCTCGGTAAATGAGCTAGTAAGCCTCATTCCTCGATGGTTTCTTCTTTAGTTCCTGCTTGATCCTGTCTTAACTTCCTTCAGTGATGGACTAGGATCGAAAAGTGTAAATCCTTTCCTCTCCAAGTTGATTTTGGCCAGGGCATTTATCACAGCAACACAGAAGGCAAGCCAGAATAACAAGCCTGAGTTCTATCATTTCTCTTTCATGGAGGAAGTAACTTGCCTAAGACTACACCACTAGTAAGATTGGAATGCTAATGCCCACAGTTGCTCCATGTGTCTTAAGGTGTGACAATGCCACAAATGCATATTTGTTCGAATTTACAACATGGTCAGTTTTATTTTTTCTCTTTTCTTTTTTTTGGAGCTGGGGACTGAACCCAGGACCTTGCGCTTGCTAGGCAAGCACTCTACCACTGAGCTAAATCCCCAATCCCAACATGGTCAGTTTTGAGGCTGCTCCCAAGAGTCCTCTCTATGTTTGCATGAATATAACTAAAGAATTTGATACAGGGGGCGGACTCATGAATTTTAATTGCAAGGTCTTCCAGGGAAAGGAGAGTGACCAGTTTCACCCCATCTGAAAGATTCCAGAGAGACAAGGTGGTGTGGCAACTTAGAGTTCACCTTCCAAAGCCAGGGGCCCAGAGTTGTGAGTCAGACCTGGCTGAATCTCGGTGACCTGAAATTGTAAATCGGGATGGTCATGCAAGTAGCTGCATGGGTGAATCGGAGATGGACATGCTCAGCAAGTGCCTGCCCCTGGATTAGTGCTCAAGAATTGCCACCAGCTGGTCTTCTCAGCACTTGCAGGCCCTCCCTCATGAAGGTTAAGATGCTCTAATCCATCTTTGAGACTCACTGAATCCAGAACCTTCGATGTCTCTTGGGATGCCATCTTCAGTAACTCAACAACAAAAAAAAGAGCATTTTCAAATCATTGGTTGCAGATTAAATAAATTTTAATTTTTTCCCAGTCAGCACACGATAAGTCTCTATCATTTCCAACCTTATGCGAATGACAGGCTTGTACCACTTCAATGGTGTATGAGTAAAATCTGAAAAAGAGTTCTGTTACCAAACTGCTTACTTTTAGCTTCCCCCTCAAAGAGCAAAAGGTATTGGGAAAGTGTCACCATGGCAACCTCCTAACAGTCAGGTGACCACACAGAACAGACAAGAGCAAGCTTGCTTCATCCCTGACTGGAATGGACCCGTGGTCAAACCACTTGAACTGCCATGTTTATCATGAATTTGATTATTTAGTGTTGCTGTGTTCTGAGTACACTAACTATAATTGCTCTAGAGAGTAAATAACAAACAGCAAGCCTCCTCAAGAATTTTTAGCTCAAGCAAAAAGAGTTCAACTGCAAGGCCACACCCACTCCTTACCTTCTACTCTGTTTTCAAGACCCTTGACTAATCATGGGGCTCATGAGATTAATCTGTTTTATGGGAGCATCTGTGAGGACAGAATTTATGGTAATGGATGCTGGGTCACAGAAATAAGTGTGCATGGTCCTTCCTAGGCATGGAAGTAATGATGATTGAAACATGAAGTAATGTATGGTTATTGTCATGGTTTGAAATGACTTAAAAGGACCTGTTGTGTATTACAGAAAGCATGTTTTCTGCAGTAATTACTGTAGAAATTAATTACTGCAGATCTGCAGTAATTTTCTCTGAACTCCGAATTACACCAATCACATTCCCAGAAGTATAATCAAGATAGGTCAGAGTTGAGAGCTAGGAAAACCTGTGGTACCCACAGCAAAGACAGCTGCTAAGGTGCTGCGCTGTGGAATCATGACGGGCAGTTAAACGTTCTTCCATTCTACAGGATAGTGTGAATGCTCTTCCAAGGCTAGGTTTCAAATACTTTCACTAAAAGAGGGCTTTGCCTTGTGCTCAGAGAATCTGTTGTATTGTTCACGGGGATTCCATGCTACTTCGAATCTTCCTACTAGAGTCCTTGTTTATCTTTTTTAAAAGATTTTGAATCTTTAGTGAGCGACTTTTCCTAAGATACAAGCCTGATGCTTTCCTGAGTGGTACACTGGCGGTCTGCCTCAGTCCCTAAAGAGGAATTTTCTTGTCAGGGCATTGACTGAGATAAAAAATGCAAGGAGAGATGCTTGCCAAGGGAACTAGTCACAACTAAAGACAGCTTAGCCTCATCCTCCAAATTTATTTCTAGAATGTAGCCTTACCACCTTTCACAAAAGAGACAATCAGACTACCATATGCTCAATGGATTTGGGAAGCCATGCTCTCAAAGTAATTAATACAGAAAAATAGGGAGAAAGAGAAGCAGCGGTTATATTGTGTATACTTCTAACTTAACAGAATGTTCGTTAATCCTCCAAGTAGGAAAATTGTGAGGGTCTCAAATGTGTCTTCTCAACTTGATAAACACAGTCTTATTGCTTCTGTGGTCAATGCCCACCACCACTACCAACAACTCAGCCATTCTCTCCCACCCACCTTGTATGGCAAACAGAAAAGCCTTGCTGCTCCGCAGCTCTTCTGTGTGCCAAGGCCTGTGGGAGGAATAAAGGAAGTATCTTTCTCTGCTGTGAGAAGGAAGGTGGCTTTTGATGAATCGGGAACTTCTCCAAACCACCCTCCGCTGTCCTGGAGTAGAAAATAAACAAGATCTTCTCTTTCACATCATGATTAAGGCAAGAGATGGAATAGGCTAGGACTGTCCCATCTTCTCCTTCTGGCTGTTCCATCTCCTCAGGCGCCATGTTTTCTCAAGATTTCAGTGTCAGTTTTCTCACAGGAAGCTGCCCCAACATTTAGAAAGCCCCTTGGGTTGAATAAGATGGGATTTCTATGTGGATTGTATTCTGTGTCCAGGAATGAGAGAGACTTGCTTTGGGGTATTAATGGTTCTGAAAAACTTCTCTAAGGGGGGACAATCTTTTAGAAAATAGTCTTGGGAATGTTTCACTTGCTTTTGTTCTAATTCTTACTGCCCAGTACTGGGTTATCTCTGAAGAGACAACTTCCAACCTTCTCTTTCTCTCCTTCTTCTTCCCTCCTTTTTCTCTTTCTGTTTTTGCTGTCGTGTTGCTATGAGAAAATTCGACAACTATGTATGTTGTTGTAAGATTATATTAAAAGGGCTGTCTTTTACCCCCATTAGATCTGGCACCACAGTGCCCCAAGATATCTGCTAGATATCTTGCCAGAAACACACATCCCAACTCCGTGGCGGCCCAGTGTCTCTGCCGCCACACTCTCTCCCAGACTCAATTCTCCACAAGAATGAACACACAACACAATAACCTCTGATCCAATTGATAAGATATAATTGCCCACCTAAACATACAAAGCCCTATACACATCCGTCCCTTAAGAACATTCATAACAACCTGTAAATACACAGAGTGGAATCTTAACATCAGCCTCCATTATCTCTCGGCGACTTCTCCTGCAGTCTCCTTCCGTTCCAGTCTCCTCCTCTTCCCTCAAAGTTTTCTCCCGCCCATCCTTCCTTCTCGTCCAATGACAGGCCTCGTTCCATCTTGTACCTGCCTTCACCTGCGTAATGACATCATCCCACATATGTAATGCACCAACAATTCTCTGGGGTATTTTTTTAAGTGAATTAAAAAAGAATTACGTCTTCCTCCTCCCCCTCTTTTCTCCCGTGTCTTTTCTGTTTTCCAGCAAATGCTACCCATCTTTTCCTTGAAGGTTACTCAGCGCTGCTGCTCAGACTGTATCAGTGTCAGAATCCCGAGAGAAAGCATGCAGGCTGTAAGGGCCCCAGGCTTGAAAGGGGTCCTCAGTCTCATACTCCCAAGGAGACGGATGCTATTACACATCAGCCACCGGCAGGATTCTCACAGCTTGTTAGTGACACTGGACCCAGATTTCCGGGTTTCTAATCCAGGCACTTTTCTTGCTCTGTGAGTGGGTTTTCTATGCCCCTATTAGCCAGAAATCATGACTGTCTCCTGTATATCTTCTTCCCATACTATCCCAATTCCTACTTCATTGTCTCCCCAACCCAAGGCTGCAGTTCATCCAATCTTCTTAGTTAATGACATAAGAATATGGTATAATCTTCCTTTAAAAACTCCTTCCTCGGGGAGGCTTGTTTGTCAGCCACACCTCTTTTACACGATCTTCAGTTTCCCCATCCTTAGTCGATTTTTGAAAGGACACCCTGTTACTTACGTCCTTTATTTTCCCCTTCTTCCGTCACAAGTAGCTCAGCTGAATTGTGTTGAGCCCTATCAAGAAAATCATTCAGCTGACCCAAGGACTCTTGAGCAATAAAATCTAAATGAATTAGTCATTTCTTCAGTAAAACTCTGGTTTAATTGTTAAATTTTGTTGTTTGGTGATTGGCTGATAAGAAGCACCCAATAAGTGTTTGCCTGACTAGACTTAAGCAGCAGATACATTACTATCTCCCACTGGAGGCTTGGTCAAATGTACTTAGCATTGCTTGACGAGGGAACATGAAGTAGCTTTAAGAACCGCCAACAGTCACATGTGAGGCATGCGCCTGCGGTAGAAGCACTACTTGGACCCAGGAATCTGAGACCAGCCTCAGCAACACAGCGAGATTCCAGCACGCTTTGAGTTTACAATGTCTCTCTTAGGCTCAGCTGCTTAATCACCCAGTCCTCAGACAGGGGTGCCATTGGGGGAGGCTGTGGAGCCTCTAAGACCTGGGGCCTCATTTGCAGAAGTTGGTGCCCAGGGCTGGGTTATACTTGTTCTGGGTTCTGCTTTCTCTGCTTCCTGTTCACCGATGAGCCTTCACAGCACAATCCTCTCAGCATGGAGTCACTGTGCCACGCCTTCCTAGCCCACACTGACCACCTCTCACTTAGGCTGTCCATGGCAGGGATTTTGGTCACAGTGATTAGAGTAGCTAAGGCAGACCCCGTGTTAAGAGTTATTAGTTAGTGAATAACTGCACAAACACGAGGGGCTGGAGAGATGACTCAGCAGTTAGGAATACTTGCTGTTCTTCCAGAGGACCCAGGTTCAGATCATGCATACATATATGGCTCAGAACTGCCTAGAGCTAGCATGCACACACACGCATACATACAACCAACCAGTAAATTTTAAAATAAAAGTATAAAATATTTAAAACCGAAAAAACCAAAAGCCAAAAACCAAAACAATGAATAAAAACCTAGTGATCTGTTAGTTAAGAAGAAAATGCATGTTATTAAGTAGCATGTACTATAGGATCCCAGTTGTGATATTTAAAAATGCTACACTGTTACTACACAGAAAAGGACAAGTACATATATCATATTGATAAAAGGTTTTTTTCAAGAGATAAAAATAGGTAACTTTATTTTTATTTTACTTCTTTATCTAACAGACTTTCAACGAGGCTCAGTGAGATGGTTCAGTAGATAATGGCACTTGCCACCAAGTCTGATGGCTTCTCGATGTGGAAACCATATGGTTAAAAGAGAGAACAAACTCCTGCAACTTGTCCTTTGATCTCTACACGTGTACCATAGTATTGAACATGTGCATGCATGCTTGTGTGTGTGTGTGTGTGTATGTGTGTGTGCGCGCACGTGCGCATACATAGTAAATAAGTAAAAATGCAATTAAAAATTTTAAAAACTCTCAATTATACTTTTATACTAATTAATATAAAAGTAACTAAGGCAGATCCTGTGTTAAAGTAATTAATTAGTTAATTAACAAAAGCACAAGGGGCTGGAGAGATGACTTAGCGGTTAGGAATACTTGCTGTTCTTCCAGAGGACCCAGGTTCAGATCATACACACACATACAGATTAGAACTTTTTATTGGTCCAAAACACCTAGTGTGAGCCACGCTGGTATACCATCCCTTCTTTTCCTAAAGCCCTGGCTATTTCTCTGAAGAGGGCACATGGGACGAGGATTGACACAGCCAGGCTTTGTTTGATAGCAAATGAATGTGCTGAGTCCTTCCATTGTCCCAAAAGAGCTCTGGTTTGAAGCTCAGTGCAGGCTATACTCGGCGATTCTGCTGGCACTGCGAGGGCGGTCAATAAATTCCGCCTCTCCGACGTGGTGTGACTGTAGCGGCTGTCTGAGTCAGGGTTTCTACTGCTCTGATAGAAACACCAGGACCATAAGCAGCTTGAGGAGGGATGTTTATTTTTATTAGACTTCCAGGAAACCTTCTATTACTGGGGAAGTCAGGACAAGAACTCAAGCAGGGCAGAAATCTGAGGCAGGAACGCCAGCAGAAACCGTGGAGGAATGCTGTTACAGGTTTGCCTCTCATGACTAACTCATACTGATTATAGTACACAGGACCATCAACCCAGAAGTGGCACTGCCAATAGAGAGCTGGCCCCTTCTACACCATCCATTAAGAAAATGTACCATAGGCTGGGCTGCAAACCAATCCTGTGAGGGTATTTTTTTCGATTGAGATTGTTTCCAATTAGCAATAATTGCGCCTCGGATAAACCTCATTGGCTACGATATTGCCACTGCGCAAAGCTTGAGGTTGTTTCCAAAATGAGTCTAGCTTGTATCAAGTTGATATAAAACTAGGTAGCACAGGGGCCTATCCAAGTAACATTCTTCTTAACCAGAAACCTGTCAAGCCTTCTTGCCCCCACTCAAGCCCACTCTTAGTGACCTGTGTTTACCAGTAACCCCTCCTACCACAGACCATACTATGCAGCAAGCTACGGTGACTTCAGCCTCCTCCCCACTTTTTTTTTTTTTTTTTTTTTTTTTTTTTTTTTGGAGCTGGGGACCGAACCAAGGGCCTTGCGTTTGCTAGGCAAGCGCTCTACCACTGAGCTAAATCCCCAACCCCTCTCCTCCCCACTTTCAACCTGGGAGCAAATGAAGGAGCCCTTCCTTCTGGGAATTTATACTTGAGTTTGCCATTGAGACCACTAGTCAAGAATGATGTACACCCGGGCTCTTGCACCACACTCAAATATAGGAAGCCCGCCACTGTGGGAAAAGAAAAGGCGATGGGACACCAAGAGAAAGCATTGATGACAATGTTGGAGCTTTTTATATCCAAAAGCACCTGGAAACAGAACCAAATGTCAAGTATCCTGTTGTTCTAAGCTACTTTCAGTGGGATGCCCTTAACTCGCTACGGTGAGCGTTTGAATGCAATCATCCTGTAGGAGAAACCCTAAAACCATGAAGAGTTGGAAAGATGCTTCTCCTCAAGGCCATCTGCCTCCACATGAAGCTCTAAAGGCTTTATTGATAGAGGGTAGAGAACCAATGCCTACTGGGCATCTACTGTGCCAGGGGCTGTGCTGGCATTGCCACATACAATCTAGTCTTCCCAATGATCTTGGATGGGGGGGGGTATGTTACCTAGTTTTCAGAGTTTTGGAAATTTGTGTAGTTCCTTGGCCCTGGTGCTCATGACCTTGTGTCTTCTCACGTCCACCAGCCCTATATGACTGCTATGAGTGTTTGGGGAGTAAGGCTTGGGGAAGCTCTGTTGACAGCTCTGAACACATTTCTGATTCCCATGCCCCTACGAAATGGCTGGCTTCCAAGATCTCGAGTGCACATGGGGTATCGTTTCACCGTCTGTTACAAGACTGTTTCCACAGCTGCAGGCGCTTGTTCAAGGCAGGAGCAAGGGCAGTGTCTGCCTCGGTGAGGGAGGCTCACAGCCCCAGGGACAATCAAGTGGGAATCAGAGTCACTAAGTAAACAAGGGTCTTTATGTTTCTTGAAGACCAAAGCGAAATGAGCTCCGCTTGCATGGAGTGGCTGTTCGCCAAGTTCATTCATGACAAAGTTACTCAGGCAAAACCCTCAAATTTCCCTCTATGTTCCAGGCGGCCTCATCTCTCTTTCCCAATTCCTAGAATTGCTTCCCAGATAAACCACTTGCCCTCTAATCATCAACGTTCAGGTTGATTTGCTGTGGCATCCAAATCAACAGTCTTAAGACTCATGTGCTCTGCCTCGAGGAGGAGAAGGTTGTTGCTGTGAGACCTATCAGGAAACAGTGAAGAGAGACCCTGGAGCAGAGGCCAGCTGCAAACTGGGAACCCTTCTAAGAAGTTCCCAACACAGAACTTCCTTAGAGAAAATACAGAGTGTGGATTAAACAAACCTGGAAGGAAACAGAACAATGTTGACTATTTTCCTCTTCCTTGTTGATGCTACCCAACAGTCTTGGCCAGCCCCTCAAGGGCTCTCAGATCCTGTCACTACATATAAGGACCATGCTCCTCTTAAAGTTAGATAGAAGACAATCAGATGTCATTCTCCACCAGAAGGAAGAATAACATGGTAGTTTATGGTATAGCCAGTGCAATTGTGATGGTTGGTCTTGGATGTCAGCTTGACTGGAGTAAGAGTTTGGTTCTGGGGAAATGTATCTCTGCGTGTCTGTGGAGCTATTTTCAGGGATGACTGATACATTGGCAAGTTATACAGGAAAGACCTGTCCTGCATGTTGATGGCACCATCCAAGGGACTGGAGGCTTAGAAGTTGGAAGAGGGCAACCTGCATGAGAATTGGGAGTGCGATCCTTTTCTGAGTTGGAGTGTATATATGCCTGCTGTTGTCGTCTGCTTCCACCACACTGTAGCATCTTTCCCCTATCAAGGCCCAATACCGGCAGTTCTCCAGAGAGCTTCTTGGCAGTCAGCACTGGATTCAGTTGAAGTATCTAGCATTCTATTATCTTCCAAAATGTTGTTAGGAATTATTGGATTACCCAGCCCTTATTAGGTAAGCCAATTCAATAACTCACTTTTTATAACACATATTTTATCAATTCTGTTCCTCTGCAGAACCCAGTTTTATACAATGGAGTTTCTAATTAGATAGGCGACTTTGTTTGCTAGTCACTTTTTGTAGTTGAAATAACTCCTCAATGAAGTCACTTTTTTCTTTTTTCTTTAAGATGTATTTATTTATTTTATGCACATGAATACACAGTATCTGTCATTCAGACACACCAGAAGAGGGCATCGGGTCTCATTACAGATGGTTGGGAGCCACCATGTGGTGGCTGGGAATTGAACTCAGGACCTCTGGAAGAGCAGTCAGTGCCCTTAACCACTGAGCCATCTCTCCAGCGAAACAACCCCTTATGATGGTTGATTTCATGTATCAGCTTGACCCAGTTAGGCGTTGCTCAGATAACTGGCTAAATATTAACTCTGGATGTGTCTATGAGGTTATTTCAGGAATGGGTGAGCACTCAATTCCGTCTCTGATCTAAATATGTAAGGGCATTATAATGGAGAGATAAAAAGAGTCCACAGAGAAATTTGCTCTTTCTTCTGGTGCTGGGATGCCCTACTTCCATTATCCTGTACATCAGAGCATTGAGCTCTTAGGCATATGTACTGTGGGATTTATACCCACTATATCTCCATCCTTACCAAGCACACCCATCAGCAGTCATTAGGCTGAAACACACCATGATCTTTCCTATATCTCTAGCTTGAAAATGGCAGATTAAATTATTGAGCCTCTGGAAACACGTTCCTCAATTTCTATAATTTCCACAATAAATCTTCTAAAGCTATCTAGAGATCATCTCTTACTGGTTCTTCTTCTGTGCAGAGCCATGACTAATTTGCCGCCCCAACTTGGTGGCTTAAAGTGCAAACTATGTGGCTTACACATCTTAATATCTTGATGGAAACGGGAACAGGGCTCTGCTCCAGCAGATCCTATGTGGAATTTAGCTTTTAATGGTCACCACAGAACAGCAAGAAAGAGGAATCACTCATTCTCTCCAACTGGTTCTTGACTCTCCCATGTAAAAATGACATGCATTCCTGATGCTATGTTGGCCAGAATCCTGTCCTGATGAGTTCTACTGTAAGGGGAAGTGCAATCCAATTTCCAGGTTGAGAAAAGAAGAAAAGCTTAGTGTCTTACTGTTCTACTGCTAGAAGGAGGCACCATGGACATGGCGATTCTTATGAAAGAGAGCATTTAATTGAGGCTTGCTGACAGTTTCAGGGGTGTAGCCCATTACTGTCATGGAGGGGAACACGGTGATAGGTAGGAACATTGTGCTGAAAGAGCTCCGAGAGTTCTAGATTTTGATCCACAGGCAGTAGGAAGAGAGAGTGACACTGGGTCTGGCTTGGACTTTTGAAACTTCAAAGCCCTTGTGAGTTACTTCTTCCTCCAAGGTCACACCTACTCCAACAAGGCTGGCCACACCTTCTCAAGTGGTGCCACATCCTAATGACTAGGCATTCAAATATGTGAGCGTATGAGGGTCATTCTTACTCAAGCTACCATAATGAGTGTTTGTGGGAGCGTCTAGCATGTCGGTGCAGCCATTTAACCTGTACTGCAGTGTTCTGTTTACCCTGGGTATATGCACTTACAGAGGCTGTTATGAAGGTTAAAGTAAAAAGACAAAAGCCCATAAAAACCTGGCACATGGCCATGATCAGTACCTGAACCATGTACAGGTTGTTAACTTGACTACGATTTTTTTTCATACCTGAAATACATTGCCAAGATTTACCCCACTTTCCCCCATAGTTGTGGGTTATTACAAATACTTCAGAAGTGTCTGTCCTTTAAGAAAAACAATGGTCCCTTTTCTCGGAGTCTCTCCCAAAGTTTTTTCATCCTAAAACTTGGAAATGGCACAATGCTTCCCACATTAAAGGGAGCTGAATGCATTGAAGAGTAAGAAAATACTTCGAAGGGGCGCTTTACAAATCTAAATTATGATTGCACTCCTTATATATAGCGAATATTGTTCTAGTACCCAGACTCGGTGTAAGTGCGTTAGAACATTATGGGCTTCAGTAGAAAGAACATAATGCTGTCATCATGCTCGGACAGCCGGGGCTGGGTATGTGGTATTATAATACTCTGGGCTCTGCTGGCTCACTGTGTTATTACAGTTTCAATGGAGCCATTATCTTGTTAACGGCACACACGGTGAAACCTGCAGGGGCTTCCTCTGACTTCCTGAGAGTGCCCACACTCCGGCTTTCCCCAGGGAATGCTGTGGCCTGAGGTACATGCCATCCTGCCTACTTCCGCCCTCCCCACACCTGCACTAGGCTGCTCAAGCATTTTCAGTGTGCGGTCAGAGATCGTCTGTCCTGGTGTTGGGGCCTCCGTCCCCTGCTTGCTCCCCAGGCGCTGACCCTTAGTCTTTAGTCGGTGTTCATTATTTTTGCAGAATCTGGGCCAGAGGCTCTTAGTGTTCAGCAAGTGACTCAGTGCATGTGGGCCCTGGGGCTGTTTACATCCTCAGGAACTGCTATTGCGAAACCCCAAAGTTTATTTTATGTAGTGAGGTTATTTTTGCCAGATGAATTAACTTGGTCAAGTTATTTTTGAAGTTTTTTTTTTTCTTAGCTTCCCTAGAGAAGGTCTAGACTCCTCTTTGTGTGTCTAGAGGGGGAAAAGAGCTGAGTCTGTTTGATGAAAGTTAGAGAAAAAGTCCTGCTGAAGTAGATCAAAGGTTCTCAGCAGTGAACGACAACAACAAAACCAAACTAAAGCAAGCCATGTGCACTAGTGCTGGGAGAAGACGCTCCGTAGCTCCGAGTAGAATGGCTTAACTGGTCCATCTCGAAGTGTGCAAATGCATCTCCAGCTGTTCCAACAGATGTGCGGGGAGGAAGCCCTTCCCCTGCATCCAGAAGGAACACCTAAGACTACCGACCAGCACCACCACAGTTAGCAGCAGGGAATCTTAGAGCCAACAGAAAGCTAAACTTTGTACCCTCGCCTGGGGCTAAAAAGGCCTGAAATGACACATCAAACTACCTTGCAAATACCTTTAACAACTGATTTTTACATAGAAACTTAGACAATTTTAATTTTTAATTTTTGTTTTTAATGTTTTTAAATGTGTGTGTGTCTGTGTGTGCGCGAGAGCGTCCGCGCACAAGCGCATGCCAGCACACGTGCTTGCACACAAGTGCCCGGCCTGAGGAAACAGAAGTGTCAGACTCACTTTGAGCTGACCTTACAGGCAGCTTACATTGTGAGCCCCAGATGTGGTGCTGGCTGATCTCCAGATCTCTGTGAGAGCAGCATGCATTCTTACTTGAGTCCTAATAACTTACACTTTTTTATATATGCGTATGTGTGTAGGGATGGGGGTGGGTATATTGTACAACTTGCCTGTTCTAGTTCTTTCCTCTGACCCCATCAAACCGGGGGTATAACTCAGGCTGTTAGGCTTAGTGGCAAAAGTTTTTACCCATGGAGCCATCCTGCTGGCCCTGCAGATAACACCTTGGCCAGATTAGCATGGGCCTTGTACAAGGATGATTGGCAGCTCTGTGGCTTGTTCTATATCAGAAGAAAAAAAAAAAGCGGCTCTCACCCCTGCCTCTTTGGCAACATCATACATATACATTGGTCCCCTTTGAACCTCACTTTCCTATACCCCTCAACATATTTCCTTCCCACCTTCGTGTCTTCTTTCTATTTATTTGTGATGAGACAAAAGCTCAGGTATTCTAGGTTGGTCTTGAACTCACAAAGTAGCAGAGGATGGCCTAGGACTTCTGGTTCCCCTGCCTCCACCTCCCCGTTTCTAGGATACAGATGTGTATCACTTTGTCTGTTTTTTCTTGTGTTGGGGATTCAATCTAGGACTTTTGTGTGCTAGGCAAACATTCTGCTGAGTTACATACCTAGCCCAAATAATTTAGCGTAGAGGAATGGTGGTCCACACATTTATTCTTATCTCTCAGGAGACAGAGAGATCTCTGTGAGTCTGAGCCAGCCTGGTTAACATAGCAGGTGCTATATCGGCTAGAACTACAGAATGAGGTCCTGTCTTGAGGAAAAAAATGATAATTGTGGAAAAGCCTGCTTCCTGGAAAAATACATATAAACGTGAGCTTTTGTTAAAGTTTAGTGATATCGTTATGATGCTATGACTATGGAGGTCCATAAATCCTCTTACCTGAGAACTTAGCACTCACTTACCTGCTCAGAACTTACTGGGGATTCAGTGATCTGTGAGACAAGGGCTCAGTCTTGTGCAGCTCACAGTCTAGCGCCACGGTGAGCTGTGAGGAGTCAAATGCTAAGCTAGAAATACACACAAGAAAATGAAAAAAGAGCCCTGGGTGCAGTACGACTAATCCGTAAGGTTTCAATCGGGTTATTATTATGCAACAGGCCATTGGGTATTAGAGCACATGAAGTTTTAAAGTCTAGGATGCCCCACATCCAATGTGAGCGAGGCCCTGGAAGATTCAGTTAAGGTCAATTCTGATGCACAAGAGATATGCATGTAGGTGAAGGGAGAGCTAGCCCAGGTAGCAGCAGTGACAGGGGCAGCAGCGACAGCAGCAGCATGTGAACAGGCTTAGTGACAGAGCAGAGTGAGTTGGAGGAAAGCTACAGAAAGTTATTAGGGTTCCACTGGCCCAGATCCCAAAGACACATGCTTTATGGATTGTGGACTTTATCAAGGTCAAAGTTTGTCACTGAGGAATTTTTTTTTTAAACCAAGTGGATGAAGAGATCAGTGTTTTCTATTAGAAAGAATATCCTAAGGCCTGAGGGATGGCTCAGTGTTTTGGCTTTCCTTCTAGGCTTAGCCCAACAGTTACCTGCTATAAAAGGGACAGTTTGGCCCCTCCTTGCTTTCCCTGTCCCCTTTCTCTCTCTGACTCTCTGACCCTTTTCTCCCTCTCTCCCTTCCCCCCTCCTCCCTCTCTCTCCAACTGTTCTTAACTGGCCTTTTCTTCCTCCTCTTCCTCTTCCTGTTCCTCCTCTTCCTGTTCCTCCTCTCTCTCTCTCTCTCTCTCTCTCTCTCTCTCTCTCTCTCTCTCTCTTCTCCTTCTCCCTTCTCCTTCTCCTTCTCCTTCTCCTTCTCCTTCTCCTTCTCCTTCTCCTTCTCCTTCTCCTTCTCCTTCTTCTTCTTCTTCTTCTTCTTCTTCTTCTTCTTCTTCTTCTTCTTCTTCTTCTTCTGCCTTCTCAATTTCCCTTCCCATGCCTCTAAATAAACTCTATTCTATACTAGACCCATCATTGTATCAGCATGGGTCTGCTGAGGTACCACCCACCACCCCATCACACCATACCACACGCTACAAAACATATCCTGGCTCTTTTAAAAAACACAGCATCATGGACAAAGTACTTGCCTTGAAAGACTGATGGTCTGATTTGAGCCTCAGAACCTATACTGGGGGGAAAAAAGCCAGATGCAACTGTTTACATCTGTAATGTCTATTTTTGCTCTACCATGCAGCCCACAGCCTAGCTTATAAAAGTGGCCCTCTGATCCCCACAGTGCACTGTGGCCCATACACATCTACATTCATCTCTCTCTTTCTCTGTCTGTCTGTCTGTCTGTCTGACTCTCTCTCTGTCTCTCTGCCTCTGTCTCTCTGTCTCTCTCTCTCTCTCTCTCTCTGTCTCTCTCTCTCTCTCTCTCTCACACACACACACACACACACACACATCTGAAAAAGAAGGAGAAGAACAACAAGAACAAGAAGAGCAAGAACAAGAGGAAGAACAACAAGAAGAAAGAAGTTGTTATTTTCGTCATTAAAAAAGTCACCCTGCCTTCTGTGGAAAAATAAGTGGATTATGGTTTGGATAAGGGAGATTAAGGTGAAATTAAGGATGACCAAAAGGAAGAAAATTGCCAAGTTACTCAGAATGAAAAATGACAGTGAGCCCAGTGCTGGCAGGAGAGATAACGTGTTGGGAGCATGAAAGTCCCACACTCACAGATAAGTCCTAGGAAAACAGTAATGTTAAACACCCAGAATTATCTCTTCAGTGGAAGAGAAACATGCCCTTTTTTTTCCCCTTGAAGGCTAGGAATGGAGTTGGCTAATAACCTAGGCGATCCTTGTGCTATCTGTATGACCAGGGGCTCTTAGGCCTTCCCCAAGAAGAACAGGAGCTATTTAATAATCTAGGTCACCTCTGTGCTTTCTGTGTGACCATGGGCTGCTCCAAGCTCCCTTAATCAGGGCCGTAGGTAGTTGATAACCTGAATGACCTCTGTGCTTGTCTGTATGACCGAGACCACACCAGATCCTCCCCTAGGCAGTTAAGATAACAAATGGAGTCAATCTATAGAACCCGTCTTTATGGAAGAGGTCACATGTACTTTAGATATAGTCATGTCTTAAGCGTTGTGCACATGGGCTTGAGTGAATTGTCACCGGGAAACTTTTTAAAATATGACTAAAATACACTGCCTCTAGATGTCAGCCTCTAGAAAAGTGAAGCAACTGAGTTGTGTTGAACCGGATTTCCTCCTTACCTCACATAGACGGTTACTCTTCTGGCACGAGTGTTTGTAGAAGCCCCACCATGGAGTAGCGCAGACGTATCAGGGGATCTCTGCATACTACCCGACATACTCTCTCCTTTCCAGTGAGTCTTACCTAAGGAAATGCTCTGCACTGTGTAGTGAGGCAGCAATGGGTCAGATTAGCAAGCTACTCTTGGTACTTAGGGTATATGCATCATGTAGAAATGGGAAAGACTTGCTAGGATTTAATTATCAGACATAGGAACTCTACATTAAAATGCTTAATGATCATAAGCAGACAAGGACAATGACTGCTTACAAACACAATTTTACAGAGCACTGACTCTTTGCACCGGTTCCCTTCAGGCATTCTACATGCATTAGACCACTTAGTTTTCAAGCAACCCTATGACGTAGGCTCTCGTCGTATCAGTACAGGATAGAATAGGCTATAGCACAGACTGTTTAAATACCTTGGATAAGGTCACTCCCTGAGGAAGTAGAGAAGCTTGAAAGTCTTATTTCAATGACCCCTACACTCAACAATTCTATTTGCCTGGCATGGCACACAGAAATATACCCCTTCATCTAACTCAGTATGAATGTTAAAAATGACTTTCCCCTATTTGTTCTGGCATTCTCAAGAAGCACAATACAAAGGCTTCTAATCCACTTTTTCTCTAGAAAAGTCTTAGGAGAGGTACAAGAAGAAAAAAAAAATGCTGTGTTTTTGCAGATTCAGGCTCCAAAGATTGGGAAAGGAGAAAAAAACAAGCAATGGTGTTTTAAAACAATGAATGTTGTTTTCCTTTAGCCATAAGGGAATTTTAAAACTTGACAAGCCCATTCAGCTTTCAAAGCATTCCACATTCCCCACCCACAAGCAAATGCCAGAAGGTGCCAGTTTGAGCCAACTCTGGGTTCAGAACAATTTTCTAAATACTGGATCAGATTTCTTCAAAGTCCACACACCATAGATGAATACTTCCATTGTCTTTAATTGGCCTGATGAAATGTGCTTAGCAATTTATCAACTAATTAATTAATCTTAAAAGCACATTTCAGCAAGAGATGAGACAGTCAGGTACAAATGCAACCCAGGAAATGATAGGGGATTACTACTTCAAAAAGATTAAAATCGCTGCTCAAGACCTTTGAAATTTTAGAGTTAGGTTTTGTATAGTCTCAAATTCAATGAAGGATTTTCTGGGGTGGGGGAAATCTGATTACATAAAGAAAGCAATTTCCTCAATTTGAAGGAGAGTTTTTTGTGTGGTTTTTTTGTTGTTGCTGTTTTTGAGAAGAAAAAGAAAATGCTGATTACAATTATTTCATTCACTCAAGTACTGTTCACTGGAAATGTACTCTGTGCCTAGCCCCATGCAAGGCACTAGAATATAGAAACCGCTATGTATAGATCTTGTTGTCTAGCATATGTGGGGAGATGTACAAGCAAAGAAATCATGTAATAAAAGATCGTATGGTAAAAGAAATATGTTCTAGGGACCTGGGGAGCAAGGCTGAAGGGGTGAACCCATACTGTGTTGCTAAGATTTTGGACTTAAGTCTTTTAAGTGCTGGAGAGAGTAGGCAATCACAGTATTAGAAGGATCATGATATTGTCAGTGAAGAATGGGCTAGAGGGTAGGGAAGCACCACAGGCAGAGTGAATTCCACTCTTTATAAAAATCATTCCAGAATATTCTGAGGTCTCCATTTCGGTTCTCTAATCCATTTCCCCTTGCTCTACGACATAAGAAATTTATAAATTACCTTTTAAAGATTTATTGTGTGTGTGTGTGTGTGTGTGTGTGTGTGTGTGTGTGTGTGTGTATACATGAACATGAACCCACAGAAGCCAAAAGAGAACACCAGATCCCCTGGCACTGGCTGTTGTGAACTGCTCTATGTGGGTGCCGATAGCCAGACTCCAGTCTTTTGCAGGAGGATCAGCAAGAGATCTTAACTCTGAGCTACTTCTGCAGCCCCATATGTCACCTTTTGAAAGTGCTATCTTGTTTCTAGGCTTTTGAAGTTTCTCCAATCTACAATTGCTTTATACTTGAATTTCTCTGTAGTCAGATGTGGGGGTTTGAGTAGACTCATGTGTTTGAATGCTTAGCCATAGGGAGTGGCACTATTAGGAGGTGTGGCCGTGTTGGAGTAGGTGTGGCTTTGTTGGAGAAGTTTGCCATTGTGGGGGCGGGCTTTGAGGTCTCATATGCTCAAGCTATGGCCAGTGTTGACACAGTCTCCTTCTGCTGCCTGTGGATCAAGATGTAGAACTTTCAGCTCCTTCACCAGCACCATGTCTACCTGGATGCTGTCATGCTTCCTGCCATGATGATAATGGACTGCACCTCTGAAACAGTAAGCCAGCCCCAATTAAATGTTGTTCTTTGTAAGAGTTGCTTTGGTCATGGTGTCTATCATAGTGTCTATAGATTGAATCCACTTACATGTATTGAGACTTGTTCTATGGCTTAGAATATGGTACTTGGGTACATGTATGTGGGTACATGTAGGTTAATATCAGTTATGTTTCTATTGTTGTGATAAAATACCACACCCAAGGCTAATTTTCAAACATAGTTGACTAGAACCAGATTTTTAATTCAAAATATCACTTAAATGATATTTAAGTGCTTCCCTCTGGAACGTCACAAGCTAGGCTCCACTGTATGCACTGCTCTCAGCATTGTCTTCTAAGTTCCCATAATAGGTCATTATGCTTAACACTCAATGGCTTTTCTAGTCCAAAGCTGCATGATATTTCCCCAAACAACATCCCATGAACCCGGTCCCCATTTTTGTTTTTGTTAGGTTTCTACTGCTATGATAAAACACTTTGACTAAGAGCACCTTGGGGAGAAAAGGATTTATTTGGCTTTCATATCCAGGGTCACACAAAGTCCCTCCAGGCCACAACCAAAACTAAAGCAACAATAAAGAATATTTCTTACTGGCTTCCTCCCCATGGCTTTCTCTGCCTGCTTTCTTAAACAGTGCAGCATCATCTGCCCAAGGGTGACACAGCCCACAGTGGGCCGGGCCCTCCCACATCAATCATTAATCATGAAAATGCCCCAGACTGGCCTACAGGCCATCGGATGGAAGCATATTCTCAATTGAGGTTCCCTTTCCCCGATAACTCTAGCTTGTGTCAAGCTGACAAAAATCCAACCAAGACAAGTTTGGAAGTTTTAGGAAGTGGGGTGTGGCTGGAGGAAGCAGGCCTGAGAGCATGTTGTTGAAGGTGTGTTTTGTCCTTGGCTCCTTCCCCTTTTTGCATCCTGGCTACCACGAGATAAACTGTAGAGGGCACAAGTGCTCATAGAGAAGCACTGGAGAAACCAGGAATGTTAGTCATGGACTAGTGTCTCCTCAGGGAAGGAAGCGTGTACCTGTTTCCCACCCAGAAGGCTGGGAGTGGATGTTGTTAAGAACCTGGTGACCTTTGCTCTCTGTAGGGCTGGGCTTCACTGAAATCATAATGTTTATACCAGACTCTCCCAAACTAGACCTTTGTCTCTATCTTTGTTTTTCAGTCAGTGGAACCCATCCTTAGGGGGATATCACATGTATTTTATAACCTACTGACCTCCATTAGAGACCACAGGATCCTGGGCTATACACCTATCTTCATGGTAGAGGCCTCATGTATGCTGCAAAATGTAGTCACATCTTGAGCTTTATTGTGTACTAGGATTGGGATAAATTTTTTCCAGAATTTTTTTTCCCAAAATCGCACTGTACTTGAGTATCTCTAAAAGGAACCGGCCTGGTGAACTCATGCTGAACTGAGGTCCCTTCTTGCTTCATGGAGTTCGTTCCTTTGCCAGCAGTAGGGCTTGCAGGGACTCCCTCAATAAACAGCTTTGCACCTCTGTACACTCCCAAGTGACCATGGACCCCATGGATCCAGTGTGTATTTCCTTCTGTAAAGTGACGTTCCTCAGGTTATTTTGGTACAGTGTAATTAAATGTAAATCAGTAGGGCTATTATGGAGACTAGTATACGAGGTTCCTTACAAAGCTAAACCGGGGCTGGGGAAAGGGATCTGGATAAAGTGCTTGCTATGCACGCAAAAGAACTGCAGCTCAGAATCTCGGCAACTACATTTAAAAAAGAAGCTGTCCATAATGGCACCCCCTAGTCCCAGTATGTGATGGCTGAAAACAGAGGACCCTTGGGACAAGCTCTTTAGACTCGCTGAACCTGCAAGCTCTAGCTCAGTAAAGAAAGTGGACAGTCACTGAGGACGACATCTGATGTCCAATGTCATACTCATACATTTATATCCCCCCACCACACACACGCACACACACGAACACACGCACACACACACAACAGATCTGCCAGATGATCAATGAATCCCATTTCTGGACACATAAACAAAGGAAGTGAAATTATGCCAAAAAGGTCACTGTCTGTCATATATACGGTGCCTCTGTTCTTAGAGGATAAGAAGTCCATATTATGCCAGGTATCAGTCTTGTGCCATTCAACAGATGAATAAGGAAAATATGATATACACAGACAAATGTGGTATTTGGCCAGAGTGAAATCCTGCTGTTTGCAATGAAATGGATGGAAACAGAACTGGAGAATATGATGTTAGTTGAGATGCCCCAGATACTCAGAACACAAGGCTCTGAGTGTTTCTGCTCACATGTTGATCTAGAGACGTACTTACTGAAGAGAAGCCGAAAACAGTGTGGAAGCTGGACAAAAGGAGACCAGAGTATGCTCCGTGTATAAAAACACTAAATGTATACAGGAAGTTAGGGCATGTTAATAAAAAATGAAAAGCTTACTTTGCAATAAAAAGTGGTTTGAAAAAGAACTTCAGAAGAGTTGGAGAACAAGACTTGAGTCTTCCAGTGCCCTTCAGTTCAACAGTGCTGAGTGCCTACCACAGGGAGGAACTGTGCTAAATGCTGTGTGCTGAGAGACGGCGGGACAGCCCGGGAGGAAATCGAATGGGAGCCGTTACTGGCTGAGAGTCAAGCTTTAGCTCTCACATCTAGCATGCCAGTTAGGTGGTGGCAGCCTCAGACACTCCTGTGGGAAGCACCATTTGTTCACTGAGGCCAGTGACGCTCTTTATTACGTTAAGCATCACTCAGCAGATTGGGAGGGAATCAGTTTGTGCAATCCCACAACAGTCAGTGCAATGCCACTATTTTTCTGTTTAGCTTGCAGTATTTCTGTGTGGTTGTTTCCTGGTTTGAGAACCGTGCACTTTTCCAGTGTTAGGAGTAGAAGCCAGAGCATGCTGTCCACTCCTGAGCTGCATTCTGAGCCGTCGTCTCTGAACGTCTTCATGCCGCAGCAGATCTCTCAGCTACTATGAAGAGAATTCTCTTGAAGTAAAAGTGTCAATCTCCTTTCTTGTTTTCCAAATTAAAGCACCTAAAAGTGCTTTGTTCAGTCTTTGGATTTTACATTGGACACCTGCATCAATGACTTGGAAAGAATAAATCAGTTTAGATTACATTAATATCATTGTAAAGGAACGTAAAAATGTGTGTGCATGTTATGTTAGTGTTTTAGTGTACACATGCCATGGTACACTAAAGGTCAGAGGATAAGCTGTAGGAGTTTCCTCCTTTCACCCTGTGGGGCTGTGATTTAACTCAGGTTGCCACGTTCAGCAACAGACACCTTTACCAACTGAACTGTCTCTCTGGCCTCAGCAGGAAATTTTCCAAAAGAGAATTTAAGAATTATTTTGTATGTGAAATATGAAGGGGGAAAGTCAAGATGCAATACTGGAAGTTAAGACGAAAGCTTTACTTTTATGTTTTGAAAGACAAGATCATGTAGCCTCATGTAGCTCAGCTGGTCTTGAACTCTGTATTTGAGGCTAGCCTGAAGCGTCTTCTCCTGCCCCTATCTCCCAAGTCCTGGAATTACAAGGATGCACTAACACACTTGGAGCTTTGACTACTCTTTTTAGATATAAGATTCTAGCACTTTTCATAAACTTTAAATATCTTCTTTGAAGAAAGATGAAAAACAATGGGTTGGATCCAACATGATTGTCAGCGGACGAGGAAGCTAATCACGCCCCTCTCACAGCAGCATTTTCCATAAATAATGAACTAAAACACACAGAATTTTAAAGGTATTTTATTCCAAATTCCCCATCTAGGAGAAAAGATGTATAACAGTGTTTACACATGCTTCAATAACTTATTCACTGTACAACTTACATTCTCTAAAACAACAGAGTAAACCAGCAGAGACAACACTTAGCACTTAAATAAGATTCTACTGTGGAAAGCAATGGTGTGGCACACTAGAAGGAGGGATCTACCCATTTACCATGATGGAGTGACTTGGAGTTCATAAGCCATCATGGACAGTGTGCGTTGTTCTGATCTGTAATGTCAAAACCACTGTGACCTTTCAGAATAGAATGGATTTTTCTTACTAAATCTGGTGGGTGAGGAAAGGGTTCCTTTTTTATCCCTTTTGTAAAAAATAAATATAATCTCCCTTTTTATGCTAAGTCCACAGTTTTAAATAAAACACTTACTTGTGTTTGTGTATACCCTACACTGCTGTAGCACGGAGCTCTACCAGTCAGTACTTCACAGCCAGCAAGGTACGAACGTTACAGGGACAGAGACGGACCGCTTGAGTTTGCCACAATAGCACCTAGAGAAATAGCACTGGGGTCAGAGTTCTCCTGCTGTTCTTAGGATGCAGGGAACACCAGAGTCCAGGCAGAAATGAAAGGAAAGAGGCAAGAAGCTTTCCTGCTCTGCAAAGAAGATTTTATCAGCGAATGTACTCTCTGGCATAGTTTACAAGAACTTCTAAGCCAGGCCCATGGCAGACTGTGCAAAGGGAAGTCAGACGAAAGTGACTGGGCCCTGAAATCTGACCCTCTGCCAAGAAATTATATTTTCCAAGATTGGGAAAGGCACAGGAGGTGCACATTTTAATTTGGCTCAAAAATAATGAAAATTAACCTTAAAACTTGGCAACAATTATAAAAACCAATGCCACTTTCTTTGACAGAAGTACAATAAACCAACAAAAAGCATACCACAGTTCACGATATTCAGTGCCCACGCATGACGGTTGGGCATGTCTATACAGACCACATCTAAAGGACTAAGTCTATAAAGGAAGATCCAACAACTGACTTCACCTAAAACTCCGCTTTTCTCATGTCTTCTTTCAAAAACGAATCTGCAGACAGACTAAGTTGCTTTCTGTAGAACTGCAAACTTGAAGTGCTCTAGTTTTTAGTTGTTGCAAAAGTGATCCTACACGTCACAGATCGTACAGGCCAGAGAACACAGAGGGACAGGCAGTCAACTCACAGCTTACCTGTAAAAAGCTAACTAGGGTTTCAGTGTGATGCATGTAAACCATGAATTATAAGTTTCAAAAAACAAAAACAACAAAACCAACCAGCAGTCGTGGTGAAGTTTACATCCCTTCATTCGTATCCTTACAAGACAGCACTAGTACTTAGGAGGGTTGTAAACATAAGTCCCTACGAGGGTACATCTAGTCTAGGAAAAGAGACATTCACTACAACGATGTACCTGACATCTGGTACAGACCTCTACTGACAAGTGTAGTGTAACCTGTCCTGCGGCAGGACCCTGGAGGAAGGATGTGTCCACAGCGCTGAGACACTGTAACAGCAAGTGTGACTGTGGTGAGACACACGGAGCAACCCACACGTTTAAAAAGTCATTAGAACATCGCGTTCTTGGACACTAGTGTAGAAAGGTCTCCCGAAGATGAAAGAGTGTAGGCCTGGCTTAATTTTCTCAGCTAGAGCCATTATTATGTTAAGGTCGCCCTCTGCTGTTAAATCAAGATCTATCTTCAGGTTCCGAAGAGACTTAAAGGGCTTTTTCCCCTTCTGCCTACAAATAAAACAGAGCAGACAGAAAACCCAAACATTATAATGCGGACAATGCTCGGAGGGAACACACAGCAACTCCAATGCATACAGGCTCTCCTCCAGAGAGGCCGGACTCACGTGTCATCCTCTATGTACTTGATTAGTGTCAAGGCTTTTCTGTGAAGAATGAGGAGGAACTGTGCAAGGAAAGTACTCCTGAGCGACAGGCCAGGCTTCAAATGGAAGACCTGCAGGGACACAAGACAGTACAGTTTCCATGACATTGTTGACGGGATCTGACACACATCACCAATTGCAGCCAGGTCGCCTGGTTTCCAAAGGGCGGGGCCAAGGTAGTGGCAAATGTCTGGAAACCCTCCCAGTTTTTGAGATTCCCTATTTTAATGCACTTAGAATTTGTATTCTACATCAAAACATCTTATTTTATTATGAAAAATAACGAAGTGAATGATTTCAGGTGGTATGGAGGATGGGGCAATTTTGTTTCAGCTTCAGAAACATGGGATTACACGATTACGAACTATCACATCTCACGCAGACCCGGATCCACAAGTCCCAGTGAACTTGAGGCTCTCCTTTTCTCAAAGCTATGTCTGTGGCACAGGCCCCTGGCCTGCTCCCCAGAAGGGTATTATGACAAAGCTCCGCTTACGTATAGAAAGAGTCTCATGCCATCCACCACCATCTCCAAATGTGTAGCTCATCAGATGTTTTAAAAACAAGAGACAATAAAGGTGGTACAAGCAGAAGCAAGCTAAGTTTTAAGAATATTTTCGGGCTGGAAAGATGGCTCAATGGTTAAGATCACTGACTGCTCTTCCAGAGGTCCTGAGTTCAATTCCCAGCAATCACATGGTGGCTCACAACCATCTGTAATGGGATCCGATGCCCTCTTCTGGTTTATCTGAAGACAGCTACAGTGTACTTATATATAATAAATGAATAAATCTTTTTTTTTTTTTAAAAAGAATATTTTCAATTCAAGTAACACAAATTAAAGCACACCCCTCTTCTTCATCCACAACAAAAGTCCTTAAGGGATAGGGCTGTACCTGAAACAACTACAAGGATGGAGAATGCTGTTTTTAACTGTTAAGATACAGGCTATTTCCCATTACTAGTTCAAAGAGAAATTCATTTACGGACTTTAGAAACACCTCTAGCACTTTAATTCTTTGGTAATTTGTATGTATTCTGTAGACACTGTGCGACATATTTTAAAAGAAAACATACACTGCTCTTTTGTCTATCAATAGGTAGTATCATATTTACCTGATCCAGAAAGGCTTTCACTAGAGTGTCTCTGTGTAAGACATCTTGGAAAATATTCCTAAGAAGAAAAAGGTTCAGATGTTAAATGGTTTTATAGAGTCAGTTTCCACAATCTCTCATTCTAGACAAAAAGGTGAAGTTTTATACACAGATGTGTAAGATAGATGAGTGTATTTGGAAAGGACACTTAGTTTGCATGAGGCCCTGGGTTCAAAATTCAGTGCACTCAAATGCAAATACACACAAACACAAAATAAACACAAACACACAGAGATCCAGTTTAACTCAAGGGTAATTTATACATTTTTGGCGTTTTTTCCTAGCTAGTGTAAGTTGAGGCTGTCCAGGCAGGGCATGTGCCTATCTATCAATGCATTTTAGAGTTGTCACCTTACAAATTAGGCTCAGGTCAAGAGACTCACCATCTGTAAGTATAAACCAGGTCATAAGCTATTCTACCTCAGCCATGGCTAGCATGTAAAGTCCAGGCAAAATGGCCAATTGAGGCGACCCATGTCAGCATGCAGGTCAGACCAGAAGCTAATGAACAAGACTTTTTTTCTCACACCCCATTTCTTTCAGTGTTTTTCTTCTGTCTTCCCTAGGCTATCACATTCATGCCAGAGGGAAAATTTAACATTTACCACAATAAGATAAATAAAAAGAAAGACTCAGATGGTAGTCTGACACCATGGCCCAGGAACCATGGGACGACGGAAACGTATCTGGGGATTACTCCGTGGTAATAATAAATAATTGTTCAATTGTATAGCAATTGCCCAGTGTGTGTGAATCCCTAAATCTGAAACCTCAAACCTCCCAGACTCAAAGGAGAATATTATTTAAAACACACTGATACTATCATAAGCCCACAATAATAGAAGATATAATCTTGTGGCTGAAAATATTTCTGACAATTTTATATTTAAAACATTTATTAGAACTGGAAATAAAATTCCAAAATTCATGACATGATTTTGTCATGCCAGAATAGCTGAAAAATTGCTTTTGTCAAATTGTCCAACCAAACATATTCAAAGCAAAGACACTAGCGTGGTGCAAATCCACTCAAGTCTCCTCTTTTCCTGAGGAGAGACTCAGTGAGGAAACCGCTATGTGTTCCAAGATGGCTAGTATGTGAACTAGTGACGTAAGAGTTCAATTTGACCATGTCTTTTTCTGAAGCAACTCCCCTCAACCTTTCTAAGCAAAGGAGAGCTGTGTAAAATGGGTTCTTTTAATTCTGCAGCGACACACTGGGACCTCTGGGCATCGTGTTCCTACTTGGGCGTCTGCCAGCAGTTTACTATGGCTCCTGGTGTGCCGTGTGCCTCTTATCTCAGCTCTGCTTTCTTCTTCAGACACACGGGTCACACCCATTTGTCCAGGCTTACTGCTGCCTAACGCGCTTGAACCCGGATGATCACACTTAACATATTTTTAGTGTATATGAAGGACTAGCACCATTTCAAGTTCTGACTGATTCAAGAGAACAGTGGCACTGTCTCACTATGTTTTTCAGACTTCAGAACACCATTTAAATGCTTTCTTGAAGTTTTATAATTAAAACCCATAATTTCCCCCTAATCAATCAACAACTATTGACTTTTACTTTGCTGATCAGTGAGATTTACTTTTACTATTTTCTGGTAAGAAATACACAGCAAAATATAAAATGCAAAGAAAAAATTATTCTTTTTATAAATATCAACTATGTTTCTGTGTTTGATATTCATACCCAAGAATAAAGACTTAAGAGTTACTTTAGTTTAACATACGATGACCATTATACACTAAACTTCCGGCAGTAGGGGCTAACACTTTCTGACTGGTAAGTATTAACCTGGCACTTCATTAAGTAACTAGGAGATCAGTATATATTTGCTAAGTATTTATTTTAAGAGGGAATCTTAACCTATCTTACAGGAAACAGTATTTTAAGAAATGAAGACTTAGGCTAGGCATGGAGGCCCATGCCTTTAATCCTTGCCCTTAGGAGGCAGAGTTTGGGGCTAGCCTGATCTATATAATGAGTTCCAGGTCACCTAGGACTGCCCAGTGAGACTGCCTAAAAATAATAGTAATAAAAATTTAAAGTTAAAAAAATAAAGAAAAAAGTGCCTGAGTTTTAGCTTGTCATATTTCATTTCTTTAAAATACTACTTGCATTGTTTTTTACTCATAAATGACAAAAGTTTTATGTTGTTTAACAATGACACCTAAGGCCAAGTGTCACATACAAATCAGGAGTGAAGCTCTCATCTGTGTAGATGATGGTGTCCTGAGCCATGTCCTCTTCTGAAGTTGCCCTCCAGAAGGCTGTCAGCTCTGACCTCATGTATCTGCGTTGATTATAAATATGTTCATGACACGGTGGCATCTGCTTGACAGTGTTGACATCCACATCGATGTGCGTGGTGGGATAAGGGGCGTACATAACTTGCCGGAAAGGTAGTACAAAACTGCCAGTCGCATCCTGTCGGAAGGAAGAGAAAACTTACTGGCTACATGACAAACGAGAGAAGCATTTTTAAAAGTATAATAATGGTAAAAGATGCGTACTCCTGTGAACTGGTACAGAGTTTGTTCAGAGATAATATTCAAGCGGTTACTATATAAAAATCCAGCCACTACAGTTTGTGTTTCCAGTGAAAGTATACATACAGTATGCCATTAAAAAAGCGGGTCAGAACATGCCACGTGTAATCCAAATGAAGGGTGTGGGCACTGAAGGAAAAGAGTACAAGGACCTATGCCACGTATTAATGTGATTACTTGCTGGTCTATAAAACTATGATTGCCTTTCTTTCTCGATTGTTTTATCTCCTTTCTGTATCTGAATAGTATGTGTGTTAATAGGTAAATATTTAACTCCTCCTAGGTAGCTGGGCAGCCACTTACCCTGCAGCAAGCACCTGCTGTGTACGAGGTATTGTGCTGAGTGCAGAACACAGAGGTTGCCCAAACCTTTCATGCTTAAAGGCTAGGATAATTACCGTATATCAAGATATTTCTGGAAAGCTAGACAACTGTTGTCCTGGCTACTGCTGGTTCCTGTTGTGGTAGTTTATCAACTTGTGATAAACTTTGTGAGTAAAGAGATGAGAAGAAGTTGGAGATATCCTGACAAGGAAGATTGGACTTGCCTCAAGGACCCAACACCCCTGATCAGTAGGAAGGAGTCTAAGGAAGTGTGTGCGCCCTTCCACCTCTAACCTTCTTCTCCTACCGACTGTGGCGGGGTTGGAAGGGTTAGGGTGGATTACAGATGGGAAGGAGAAGAGGTATAAGAGCCCAATCTAATGGCTACAGCAAATACGCCAGCACGACTCCGCTTTGTTTGGAGAACTCACAAGTATTTCACTCACTCACAGTTTTGCGCCTCCCCTGTGTCTGGTGTACAGGGTGCTCTTTCAGAAATGCCATTATCTAACTGAACAAGGGCGTGCTAGGAAGTACTGTGGACTTCACTGTGACACTAAGGACAATTGATAAGTGAAGATTTGTAAAATCAAAATTAGAAATGTGGTTTTTTTTAGTTCTGAGCTCACGGCAAGCGCATGATTTGAAACCCAAAAGTTTTCCTTTTGGGGGTGAAACTAGAGATTGAATTTAGGGCTTTTAACTTTCTAAGTTAACACCAACCATATTAATGAACTGTATCTCCAATCACCAAAAGCTAAATTTTATTGGCAAGAATTCAACTTTTTAAAACATTTTTTAAATTTGGTATATGTCATTATAAAAAAAAATCTTGCAAATATATATAAATATCACACACCAAAATTAGCCAGACCCAAAGTCTATACAAATCCATGAATTTCTACAGTTAGAGTCGGCCTGTGGAACAGGTGCTGTGGGGCTCCACATTCAACTTTACCCTTTCAGTATCAGATGTATTTCATGCATTTACCCACCACCTACAACAAAACATTCACGACAGAATTAAAACCAGAAAAACTGTGTGTGTGTATATATTCATATATATACATATATATAATTTCTGCTTTTCATAACTTGTATCCATTACATGAATCTAGCCCTTTCTCATCCTTCTTTATATGTTATATTTAATTTTTAAATTAATATAATCTTAGCACTCAGAAAATTGAGGCAGGTGGATCGTTGAGTTTAAGGCTGTCTAGTTTTATTTCAACTTAACAAAAGCTAGAGTCATCAGAGAGGAGGCAGATTCAAAGAGAAAATGTCTCCAAAATGCCTGGGCTGTAGGAAAGCATGGGGCATCTTCTTAATCAGTGACTCCTGAGGGAGGGCCCACCCCATTGTGAGTGGGGCTCCATGGGCTGGTGGTCCTGGATTCTCTAAGAAAGCAGGCTGAGCGAGCCTAGGGAACAGCTCTCCTCCATGGCCTCTGTCTGCATCAGCTGCCTCCAGGTCCCTGCCCTGCTGAGCTCCTGTCCTGACTTCCTTTGGTGATGAGCTGCGATGTGGAACATACACTGAAGAGACCCTCTCCTTCCCAACTTGCTTTGGTACTCATGAAGGTCCCTCACAGCAACAGTAACCCTAACCAGGACAAAAGTTGGTACCAGGAAGGCACAGTTACAGTGCCA
Organism: Rattus rattus; assembly: GCF_011064425.1. Lineage (NCBI taxonomy): Eukaryota > Metazoa > Chordata > Mammalia > Rodentia > Muridae > Rattus > Rattus rattus. Next base: position 107,625,957 of record NC_046154.1, on the reverse strand, counting down.
ATGAGTGGCGGCGGCGTGGAGGGCTGCAGCAGGGCTCTCCAGAAGGCCCGCTTTGAATCAGCGTCCAATATAAGAGACAGTTTCTTTGACACCAGGATCCACAGGTCCAGGAATCCAGGGGTAGAAAGGAGAATAATTCCACTCACTACCACCCTGTAGTGACCCATGGAAAATTTTTGATTCCTGTCCTTAAGACCTTAAAGTCTACTGGCCTAGAACAACATTGTACTGAAGTAGAGGCTCAGATTTTCCTTGGGCAACTCTGGACTTCTGATGCTCTTTAAGCCAACCGGCTAAGAAAGTAATAGGTGTTAAAAGGGGATTCAGACTACCAAGGGGAACTGGACTGCCTCTCCACAATGGAGGTAAGAAAGATTATGTCTAGGAGATCCTTTGGGGCATCTCTTGGTGCTGCCATGTTCTGTGATTAAAGTCAATAGGAAACTACAACAACCCAATCCAGGCAGATGACAAAGAGCACAGACAGGTAAGGAACAAAGGTATGGGTCCCTCCTCCAGGAAGAGCCAAGAGGTTCTTGCCAAGGGTGGAGAAAATACAAAATGGTTTAGCAAAGTAAGGCAGTTATAAATACTAGCTAAGGCCACATGACTAGTTGTAGAAAAGAGGATTATAACTGACATGGGAGTTTTTGTCATATTTTCTTAAGAATGCATTTGTAGACATTTGTGTTTTCTTTCATCAATTTCTTTATCATATGCTGTAACATCAATTAAGAAATATCAATGGTTATCGTATTTAAGTTTCAGATATTAAAAGAATAAGACATTGGCACCTATTGTAAATTTATAATGTTTGCTGATGTACAAGGAATAGTTATATCATGTTAGGCGTAATTATGACCTGGTTAAATATAGAATGCATTTCTGATTGTATGTGGGATAGTGATATTATGTTTAGATGTTGTTATGACCTGGTTATTGTTTTCACTTGGAAATTGATTATGACATAAGGAGATGTGATTGTGTGTCAAGCTGATATTGGGTGAATTTGTAATGACTATTTTTGGTTGTCAACTTGGCTACATCTGTAACCAAAATTCAAAAGTGTAGGGCACATCTGTGAGGGAGTTTGTTCAATCTGAAGTAGAAGATCCACTTCTATCCAGACCTTTGAGAGAGGAAGACACTCCTTTAGTAGATCATTCGAGCTGGGAAAAGACATGCCATTTAACACCATTTAAAATTACTTGTAATCCCGATCTAATCTGGGCCATTTGTTCTGCTAGAAGTCTATACAAGGACTTGGAAAAAGGAAGCTTTTGGTTTCTGCCTGATTACCCTTGTCTTGCTAGCAAGACCATTCTTTCACTAGCATTGGAACCTATTTCTTTGGGATTCCACTGTATACAGAAGCCAGCTGAGACATCAGCCTTGCAGACTGAACAACCATTACATTCTTAGTCTGACTGTTCACAGCCCACCAATGCTGGATTAGCTGAATCTTGGCCTGTAAATCATTCATTCTAATAAATTCCTTCTGTGCATGCATATATATACATATAGGTATATATATGCTCCTTTATAAGTTTTGTTACACATGCATCTATCCAATCAACACAGAGCAATAGCTGTATTTGCAGGGTACAGTGTGATATTTTAGTACATGCACAAAAAGTATGATTCATTCAGGGTATCATACCTAACATCTCAGATAGTTATCATTTTCTTCAGTTAGGAACATTCAAAATTCCAATTACTAGATTTTTAAAAAACAAAAACTAGAGCTGGGGTAATGGCTCAGTAGGCAAAGTACTAATTTCTGTGTAAACATCAGAACTCGACCTATGTAGGATCCCCAGCACCCATGTATAAGTCAGCAGCAGCAGCCTGTACCTATGACCCAGCGTTGGGGGATGGTATGGACAGGTAGATCCCAGGGCACCACTGCCCAGCCAGTCTAGTCAAAGGTTTAGAGAGAGATCTGACTGTTTCTCATCTTGATGAAGAGATTTCGGTGGTTCTCTATTTGGTATAACGCTGGTTGTAGATCTGTCCAATGTAGACAGCTTTTGCACCACAGAAGTAGGGATGTTCCTTGAGCATACAAGTTTATTTACGGTTCCTACAACAACACGGCTTTTGTTTTGTTCCATTTTGCTGTGCTTCCATCCTTAAGAACAAGTATGAGAGAGCCATGCAGTGGCCATGAAAAGCAAGTTTGGAATTTCCCTTGCCTTGTCTTCCATCTCACTCTCTTTGAAGCAGGTCTCTCAATCAAACCCAGGGCTTGCCGGGGGAAAAAAATGTTTCCACTTAATTATTGGAAAAAATTGCTAATTTATATTTATCTAGTTTGTTTAAAAAACAAATATAAAAACTAAAAATATAAGCACTAGAAGCAGACAATTTGCCTAAGTTTTAAGAGATGTTTTAATTTCTTAAACTGAGTCAGCATGGTACATTTTCATACCTACGTAAGCAAAAGAAACATTACTGTTTCAGAGGCTCGGTCTGACTCAGGCACAGATTTAACAAGAAAACACCAAGGTCAGACACACAGCTAGAGGGAACCAAGTGAGATACAAATATTCTCCCCTGGTGCTTCACGGATGACACTAACTGTAAATCCCTAAGACATACACTTCATGCTCACAATGATGGAAGAAACCAGTCCCCAGACAATTCAAAATAAGATCCATTAATGCTAACAGTATACTTTACAAAGATGCTCGTAATAATTTTAAAGTTCATTTTTACTTGTTGCTTCATATACGATAAATGAACGGCAAGTGTACCTTTAGCAAGCCTTGTACGAAGAGTCCAGATTCGTATTTAAAGGACGATTCGGCTTCACACAGCCTGGAGCACTTCCTCTCTGCTGGTGTCAGAAAAAGGCACAGTGTTCTTACTATCTAGAGAAGAAAAGGTTCAGCATTGACACGTGAGGTAAAAAGGCCACTGCTTGCTTATGAAATAAATTTCAATAGAAAGTTTTGTTGCCATCATTGAAACAGTTCCCAAGTAAGGAGCATCCTTTGACAGGGCATGGGTCAAAACACATCCTGCTTACAAAGGGATTTTGTGGCCAGTTACGTTTAGGAGTAGTTGGTAAATCAACTGCTTGGTATCTCAGAACTTGCTACACTTGGATAACTATTGTTGTTCTCTAAGTGAATAATATTTGTTTTTTCCCAACTGTATTTGGCCATGAAACCTTCATCTGGAGAATAAACCATGTTTCACTGAGGGAACTATCGTCTGATGCAAAGTGACAACAGGGACTGCCCAAAATCTTCCACAGAAAAAACCCTGCTCAGTTTCATGGGGAACAAGTGAATGATGGGTTTAGAAATCGCTCGCTGCCATCATGGGGAACAAGTGAACGGTGGGTTTAGAAATCGCTCGCTGCCAGTAAGTTGGCCTAGAGCTGTACAGAGCAAAGTGAACAGCTGTGTGGCTGTGCTGGGACTCAGACCATAGCCGAAGGGAGCTGAAGACAGCAGTTCTCAACTCCAGTAGACACAACTTGTCTCTCAAAACTGAAACGATACAGGACAAGCTATTTAACCTAAAATAAGATGAGATGAAAAAAAAAAAAAAACCTTAATAAATGAGCCCAAACAATGGAGCCTTTCTCTTTTCATTAAGCCAACAAGGATGACCCACACGGAGTCCAAGACCTTCAGTGTCTCAGGTAGAAAGCTGCTGCCTTTGGGGGTCATGCATGACAGCTCTAAATGCCCAGCTAAAATATAATGAGAGGTTTTCGTATACTTGGCAAATTAAAGTTCATGTAAGTACACAGGCTAGCTTTCAAACAAAAAAACAAAACAAAACAAAAAAAAAGCCGAATAGCTTTGTAAAGCAAAGAGCCCCTCCCCCAACTTATTTCCATGTGAAACATTTAAAAAGAAATTAGGTTTGTTCCAGTTGATATGAATATGTGTCATGTGTCTATAAAGACAACAAAGATGGACGCTGACTTTTGGCACGTGTCCTCTGGAAATGTTCAATCAGTGTCTTGGCTCCCTATCCCATTATGTTCACGGTATAAACTCATAGATTTTGCTGAAATCATCTCCAGAAGCGGAATGATCTAGTTAGCTATTTTACACTCTCTGCTTTTGTGACTCTCAGATGCTTGTCTTACTAGAAAGCTGCATGTGGTCACTCTATACCTCATGGTAAGAGACATCAGCACAGTTCCTATCCTGCACACAGCCAATAGCAAACTGTTCAGGAGGGAGAGTCATACAGGGATAAAAACCAACAACTGGAAAATAGGGAAAAATACCTCATTTAAAGGCCAGGCCAGATGGCGTATACTTTTAATCTCTCTAGTTGAGCATAAGAGGCAAGTGGACTGTGGTGAGTTTGAGGCTAGCCTGATCTACATAAGGAGTTTCAGGCCAGTCCAGACTGTATATAGTGAGGCCCTGTCTCAAAAAAGAAAAATCTCATTTAAAAATTTTTCTCAAAACAATTTATGATTCAACTGGGAGTTATGGATTATGAAAATTAATGTGGTAATCAAATTGTTACTCATTGTATTAGAGTCAGTTCTGCTAGAGGGTGTCAAAGGAATTTGGTAAAATTACGCTGCTTCCTTATACTATGAGGTTACTTCAATCGCAGCCTACTATTTACATGATAATCCATGATACGATGCTAGCGATGACGAAAGTCAGAGGATAGCTGAGCTGTAGAATGGATTACCTTATTTACTTTCTCGGCACTGCTGCCTACCACCACAGAACAGCCGCAGGTCTGCAGATGTGAGCTGATGGCACTGTAATGAAAACACTGGCATGGTCACGGCTTCACAACGACAAGAACCAGCTAGGTTTGATAGCACACCAGAGCCTGATGAACATCAAAGCCACCCGCATGATGTCATCTTCTGTTGTGTAAAACCTTGCACTTCCTAGGGACCTTTCATGGATGTCATATCTTATGACAACTCAGGGCTGGCGCGATGGCTCCCTGGTGGAGAGCACCTGCTGCTCTTGCAGAGAAGATCCAGAACCCACATGGTGACTCACAACCATCTAGTTCCAAGAACACCAAAGCCCTCTTCTGCCTTCTGCAGGTACCAGGCACCGGTGTGGTGCACATACATATATGCAGATATTCAAACACATAAAATTAAATATATTTTTAAGGAAAAAGATACCGTGGTTAGTTAATAGATGCCATTATCTTATAGTAACTCCTTCAAAGAGAAAGGACACTGGAAACAATGCATGAATGGCTGGTCCCAGCGTTCTGAAGTGCTTCTGATTCAACCATTCAGGCCTTGATGTTAAGCATCTTCACCCGGTATTCACTGTGAGCTTAAAGGGAATGCAACAAAAAAGTAAACACTTGAACAAAATACTTGTTCACTTCTCACTGCTAGTGGCGGCCTGCCACTGTAAAGAAGACTACAACAGGAGACGAGGGATGCATGTGGACCACTCCGTCCTGCAAAGGAACACACAGCTGCTTGGTGAGTACTGGCTATTCCACTTACTGTCTTTCTTAGAGCAAATATAACAGGACACATTGGCTATCGTCTCCTGGGTGAGTTCGTGTGCCTGGCACTGTCCTAAGTGCTTTAGATTATCCATATCACCTGGTGCCTACAAGGACCTGATAAACTAGCTGTTATCACTGTTCCCATTTCACAGGTAAGAAAATGGAGGTACTGCTTTGGGTACCTTCCCCAAGTTTTCCCAGTTGTAACCCAGACAGTCTGGTTTTAGAGCCCTTGTTCTTAAATGTTAAATCCAACAGGAAGAAGAAAAATGTCAGTCTAAAATATAAATAATTGCCATTTCTAGACCTAAAGAATTCACAGGAATTTACAACACAATTCAACTTGATAGATTTCTAAGGGTTATATATAATGAGAACTGCAAGAAGAAACCAAACCCAAACACAGATCAGAACTCCTGTGGGTACTTTGGAAACTCAGCCTTTTCAGACTGTGGGAAGAGTAACGTCAGACCTGCCACTACTGTATGAACAAAAACAACACGTATACGCTCAATTGTGCAATATGGTCCCTAATATTTGGAGGAAGTAGGTATTCTACCATTTTTTCCCCCTCTAAATCTTGTCATGGGTGAGCATTGAGATTTTGATCCGCTCTAATTAGCATTCAGAATAAGAAGTAAAATTCTTACTTGAGAAGAAAGCCTTCATGACAGCTGTCACCAATGTCATCATCATTGAGTACTGTATCAGCTATCTAAAAGGCACACATACAAAATTAGTCTGTTCAGTGTTGAGAGCACTCTTAGTAATAATATGCCTAAGTCTAGAGTTGATACAAGCCAGCCTCTCATGAGCATCGGGACTACCTAGTGATGCTGCGTATGTACTTTTCAGAGCAGCAGAGGGAACTTGGCCAGGCAGTGTCAAAGACGCTTCTTATAATTTCCTCTATCAGAATTAGGAGATCAAGCTTAATGACAAGTCAGGATTAGGAACAGTGTCTAGAGATATTTACTCATGGAAAATGTGTGGCTGAAATATCCTCAACAAATGATCAGAGAAATTGGTGGACAAGGAGCTGGAGAGATGGCTCAGTGCTTAAGAGTACTGGCTGCTCGTCCCGAGAACTGGGGTTCAATTCTTAGCATGCTCCTCCCCACCCCCTGCCCGCCACACACTCGCGCACACACATACACACGCACACACGCACGCACACACACAAACACACACTCATGCACTCGCTGAGGCACACTCTGCTCAAGGGGTAAAGGATGCGTGGCACTCACATCGATGTCTTCAGGAACACTGTGTGATCTCATAGATGCAAGCAGCTCCATCACAGGGATGACCTCCCCAGTAAGCATAGGGATGATACTCTGACCCTGGATCAAAGACAAGGAAGTGAATGCCAGGGTAATGGGAAGAAGACAAAGGATATTACTGCAAATTTCAACATTCAAACAATCTGCCACAAATACACAGAGACGTCTGAATTTTAAAACTGCGACATAAACCTTTTAAGACAACTGTGCCTACAGCTGGCTCTGCGCCCTGAGCGATGCCTCGGGGGGTGCCCCCTCCCTTCACACAGCAGCCCCTGTGAGCACAGCTCAGAAGGAGTAACTTAAAACTGCGTAGCACAAGGCTTGCACAGGCCTGATGCAGATGAGGGCTAGCCCAGAAACTATCTCCAGTTGGTATTGGCTCACAAATGAAAAGCTAATTGTCGCAGAAGTCTTCCAGGGTATACACACCGCTCTTTAAGGCCAGGCCGCAAGCCCAGCAGACAGACAGCACAACGCAAGGTCAGTGGTGTTTCTGAAAGTGCTTTACTACCCTGTATCAGGGTCCCCCCGCCCCCATACATATTATGGTTTATGGTTTTGTGTTTTTATATAATTTCTGTGTATACAAATATTGTATCTGTCTCTATATGTGTTTCTTGAATTTTTTCTTTGGCTCTTTTCTACTTCTATTTATTTTGTCCTCTTCTAGTTTGTTTTTAACATATTTTACATCATCATCATCATCATCATCACCACCACCACCACCACCACCACCACCATCATTATTTTAGATGCCTGATTATATCCTAATGAGAGAGAGAAAGAACAGGTATGGATTTGGGTAGGTGGAAGTTATGGGAGGAGTCAGGGATGGGAATATATAGTATTAAAAAATCTATTTTTAATAAATAAATTGCGGGGCTGGTGAGATTGCTAAGTGGTTAAGAGCACTGACTGCTCTTCCAGAGGTCCTGAGTTCAAATCCCAGCTACCACATGGTGGCTCACAACCATCTGTAATGAGATCTGATGCCCTCTTCTGGTGTGTCTGAAGAAAATGACCATGTATTCATATAAATACATAAATCTTTGAAAAAAATAAATTACATGTAGTATCTTAATTTTACAAGTAAATGACCTCAAACATATTTTGCCAAACTGAAAAGGATGGCCAAATATTAATCTGTAGATGTAATTAACTTTTTTTATTCTAGTCTTCAGATTTAGGCTGCAGAAATTTTTATTCAGTTCACTCTACACAGCTTAACAAGAGTTACTCATTTTCAGGGTCCTTCTATCAAATGAATGTATCCTTACCAGAAGTACCCACCACTTTATACAGACATGAGCAGAGGGGAACTGTCACAGGCAGCAAGTGATAGACACTGTACCTGATCTTCCATCCTCTCGGTGCCTTCCAAGACAATTTTCTGGACATTTTCTTGTCTTTCCTAAGAAAAAGAAAATTTACTTCAACAAATCCATTTCGATGCTTGTTCATTTTTCAGTGTAGATATGTTCTATCATGTACAGTGCACAGGGAAGCACTTTCTATGCAGGTGGGGAGAAAGGATGGGGACAAGAGATTAGCTCAGCAAGTTCATGGTCTCACACAGAACATAAATACAATCAAAGCATCCTTTATTCTGCAGTAAAGAGATAATTTAGTCAAAGACAGCCCACATAACACCTGCAGCTTCAAAAGAAAATAATTACACACTATTCAAATCAAACAAGATCGACTTGCATCTGAGGAACAGAGGGATGGTTGTTTTAGTTTGTTATTTATGGGACCGGAACTCACCAGGTAGAACAGGTTGGCACTGAACTCAAATCCTTTTGCCTCAGACTTGAGCAGGGATTACTTGCCTGTAATATCACCTGCAGCTACACTGTTTGGATCTAAATGATTTTTGTTAAGTTTGTCAGAAATAAGGAAGGAGTCTACAAAAGGTATAATAGAGAAAAAGAAAATTATTCTTTTTAAAAGATGCTAAATCCCTTTGTAGTAGGTTAGAGGCCTTATAAAATTAGTCATGTTTTAATGGGTTTCCAGGACAATATTAAACTAGAAAATAGGAAGGCGAATTATATGCTGAAAATGCACAACAATGTATCAGGAGAAAACCGTATTTCCTTTAGCTAAACTTGCAAATTGAAAGGAGTAACTCCCTAGAATCCCTTTGGTCTATCCTCATTATAGAAAACTGGGAACGTGGGAAAGCAGCTTGTTACCAAGGGCTGCAAGGCTGACAGCTTATCAGCATCTTTGAACATTTATACTTTTACACGGTTGTAAGGAAGAGACAAAGTCACTAAAGGAAAACAAGAAGGACTTAGAGCCAAAGCTTCCAGAACAAATTCCAACTGAATGTTTACTTTCTCTAAGCTATAACACCATTTCATCTTCCATAAAGACTGTGAAGACCACAGTCATGTGAGCAGATTTTTCTGTGCCCAGGAGACACAACATAATAGCTGTCTGGTGTTGGCTGCATATAATTCCCAAAACTTAAGTGTAAAAGTACCAGAAGACACTTCACTGGCCAGGTTGCTCTGAATGAGATCAAGAGCTGCTTACCTTGTGCATCCATATCCTTCCTTTTCGAATGATGTGCGTTAGCCTGTCAACACACACTCTGTGCAGTGGGAGGTAGAAACTCAGCTCCGTCTGCGGCAGTATAATTGATAGTCCGTAAGTGCTCCGATCTCCGTTCCAGTTCCCGTCGAAGATTAATGAAACAATAATGACACCCTTTTCAGATAAGACAAAAAACTTTACATCTATTGCCCCACTCTCCGCATTCCGAAGAATTTCTCCATTCAGAGTGTGGTTGGCAAGAAAAGTGATTTCTCCATCACTGAGGAGTACTTGGTCTGTCTTTGGAGCCCAAATGTGCCTTACTCTAGGACCAAGAATATTATCCCAGTAAGCAAAGGTAGCCGCCAACAAGGGTGATTCACCACTTAAAGCAATCTCTGTCTTGGCAACAGCAGGAGATGGTGGGGGGCAGATAGTCGACATCCCTGCATCCCAGGTCTCACATTATCCGAACGCTTGCAATAGCTAAACAGAGACATACAAAAACAGCGGTTAGGTTCAGCCATTTAAAGATATCCAGCCACACCCCAACTGACTTAGAAAATGTCGCATACCAACAGAAACAAAGAATGAGTCTTTACTACCTCCAAATGCATAGCCTGTGCACAATTGTAATGACTGGATGTTTGATATTTGGTCCCTAAACCATTTCAACTAAAGAACGAAATAGGAAGGGGAGGACCCTGTGTTACAAATGGTACCCTAGTTAAAAATAGGTAAAATTAGGTCCAATGGGCCATTGGAGGGAAGAATGGATTCTAATCCAATGACTGCTGTGCTTAAGAGGAGTGGAAAGGAGACTGAGGAGGAGGCAGACTAAAGCAAAGCTAGCTAGCTGCTGGAAGACAACAGGCAGGAACCGGAACGCGGATCAATCGTGGACAGCACAGCGAGAGTGCCATGGATTACTGCTCCCCACCAGAGGTGGTACTGAGACAAGGAAGGTTCCCCAAGAAGCCTTCAGAGGACTATGTTCCTGATGATCACTTCACACTTGCATTAGGCTTGGTGTTTCTAGAACTGAGAGGGAACACACTGCTGCTCTTTTAAGTTCCCCAGTTTCTGTTTTCTAGGTGCTCCTAGAAAAGCAATTCAAAAAAAAAAGAAAAAACCCAAAACAACCCTGAGAGCAGAAATACCATAAATCAGCTAAAAAGATGCAAGATCAAAAAAACAGCAACAGAGCAACAGCCCTGTCACTCTCAGTGAGCTCTGGCGACTGAGGTACCGAGGTCCAATACTGGTTCTTAAAAAGACACTGAAACAGGAAGAGACAATAAGCAAAGGCGGTAGTGCAGAAGGCAGTGCAGCAGTGTGAAGGGTGCATACTAAGTTGCTAAAATGAAAGTTTCAGTTACTCAGAGCAAAAAGACAGGCAGACAAGAGCAGAGGAGCTCAGAGCCAATCCAGCGCCAGGGTTACACATGTGGATCTTCACTCCAACACATCAAAGTTTACATACTGTATGTAGAAATCACAAAGTTTCTAATTAAAAACATGCCATCAAAGATTTAAAGTGGAGAAAGTGACAGAATGGTAGGTTTTATGTAAGGCAACTACTGCAGGAAGCCTCCTCTCTGCCAGTGTGATTACTTTGGGAGTAGGAGTAAACATTAGATCAGTCACAAACTGATGACCATGTAAATACAAAAGTCTATTTACTGGGCTGGGCAGACCGTTCAACAGGGCAGCCTGCCACGGAGCTCATTCAATCCCTAAGATCCATATGGATGAAGGGAGAAGGACATAACTAATTCCCACAAGTGGGCCTTGAACGGTCATAATCTCTGTCTCTCTTTTTCTCTATCTTATCAAGAGTTTAGAGTCTCATGCAAAGGAGTAACGCCTATATTTAGAATGCTGAGTAAGTGTTTCTATTATATTATGATTAGGCATACAGAACTTGGCAAGACACTCAACTCTAAGGAATAGGTTACCTAGAGTTTTTAAATGTGCATTTTGAGTTTTAGAAATTCACTTAGGCACTATTTACTTTTTAATACATGTCAATTGAATAGTCTGAGGAGACCCTAGATTATAAAGTTGTACAGCTTGTTTAAGATGTTGACTCTTTTGGACACAGTGGAGAGGTCAGCTTTCAATGAGAAGTAGAGAGTGTAATCTGAGTGGAAACTGTAATGGTGCCACTGTTGTCCTCGCCACCAGCAGCGAATTGCAGGACCACAAAACAAGTGAACTCAACACACAACCATTCACCTCGATTGCAAACATGTTTCTGTTACATTTTTGCTTTTCATTTGAAAAGCACTGAATAATTCTAAATACAATAGAACAAATATTCCAAGTATACTGAAAAGAAAAGCACTTCTGGAACCGGTATTGAGTCCCCACGCATAATCTTAAAGACTTATGGGAAAACTTTTACCTGATTGTGAAATTTAAAGTATTATATGCCATTTACTTTATTTAGCCTCATTCCTAGTCTAATTATGAGGAAAAGGACTAAAGATCATGTTAGGTTGTTCAGTTTCAAATGCAACCTTTACCAAAATAGTCCTCTTACCCCCAGGCAATGAATGCAAAGACCCCACTGGACCTCTACATTGCAAAGAGTACCCATGTATATTATATTTATTGTAAGATGTAATTTACAAAATAGGAGCAAAGATATTGATTAAAAAGTATAACCATTGACAACACACCAGAATGACAAAGAATTATAGGAACATGGTCTCTTTCCGAAATGTTGTATTCGATGGGATTCACTCTTTCCTGTGATTAACAGGTGATGACACACACTACAGGATAAGATCGACAAAGTGAGGTAGGTTCCTGCTGAACTGACTCGTCAGAGTGATCACTGTGGTTTGGTCTTTTGCTATGCTAAATACTGGTTGCTCCCAGAGACCTCACCTAGACCCAGGTGACTACATGACCTTGCCCCCCAAGTAACCTTGATTGGTGAATAAGATGCCAACAGCCAATTGCTGGGCAGAAGAGACATAGGTAGGGGTTAGGGTTCCCAAGTTTGGGGTTGGAGAACCATGAGGAGAGACAAAGGTAAAGCGAGAAGATACCATGTTGTAAAAATCTTAAAATAATGGCCATGTGGGCTGGCTAATTGGAGTTAAGAGCAGCCCAGATGAAGCATGGCAAACTATATAATGGGATTACTGGCTGGGAAATAGACATAACAGCATAGAGGATGGATACCTGCCCAACTCTTGTAAGGCTCATTGTAAATATAAAGGTTGTGTATGTCTTTTACCTGGGAACTGAATGGTCAAAGGTGGGGTAGAAACCCTGGATTGGGACTAAAATTATCCAATAACAGATCATGCTTGGATGACCCTGGATCACTGAGCTAGGACAGCCCTGGTGGTTAGATGCCAGGAGGAGGAAATGGTTCAGAAGCTTCCACAGCCGAAAGATTTTCTGCCCAATTCTTTTGAAAAACCAAAACAAAAAATCCAAAAACTCCACTATATTCAGAAGTTAGTGTCTCTTTTGAGCTCATCCTTCTGCTGCTGCGGCAGGTAAGATCTCTCGTCTGACTCTACGCTGAGCTCCACCTGAGTCTGTATTCCATAGCTCGGTCCTTTCATGCCTTTACAATGTCACTGCCACTGCATTTCTGGGTCCACGGTCGCAGGCTGCTCCATTTTCTTCTTCCCCTTTTTTCTGTAGATTAGTAAAAAGGCTCTTCTAATTCCTCATTTGTGAAAACCTCCCAGTGGCCTTCAGCATTTCTGCACCGTCAAGCATGCTAGCAAAGCCTTCAGCAATTTAACGTGGAACTTCTCTGTCAAGTTTAACCTTTCTCTAGCTCACATAGATCCCCGCATCAACGCAGCCATCTTGTGAAGGGCTCGGTGACCCTCACTGGAGAGAACTTTGCAATTTATCTATTGAGTTATGATGTGAATTTATTCTAATTTTACTCATATATTGTTAGCACTGTTATGCATATTTACTTAACTTTGTTTTGTCTGTATGTATCTCAGTCTGCCCCATGCTTGCCTGGAGCCCGTAGAGGTACCTGGGTCCTCTGCAACTCAAGCGTCTTAACCACTGAGCTATCTTTCCAGCCCCTTCAGAACTTTGGCTGAAATCTATGAACAGGCCTAACACTTTCGGCACAGCGTGCTGGCATCCACTGCTCAGAACGTGGTTTTCAGATTATGCCATCTACCTACAAATTCATTGTTTTAGGATTATTTATTGTGTACTATGGTTATAACTTTGTAAAATTAATGCAACAGCAAGACCAGACCAGTGTAACTTTTTCCCTTCCATACGTTCACAGAAGATTTAGTTTTACCATAGATCTTAGTAGTACCCATATAGCCCCCCTCTAGATTATAATGAGAACTTGTACCTTTTTCATTTAAGAGTACTTCATGGCTTCTCTTAGGCAAATCCAAATTACCAGTATCATTACCCTCTTGCTCTGAGGCCATTATTAAATAAAAGAAGGAGTAAATATAAGCGACCTTTTAACTAGAACGTCTGAGTGACTGACTAGCAAGCAGGTGGTATATATCCAGTGTGAAGACAACAGACAGATGTTTGGACAAAGGAATCAACCATGTCCTCAGTAGGACACAGCAGAAAGTACAAGAAAGGAGCAGACTGTTCAGAATAGCATCTAGTTTAAAACTGAGAAATTGTTTATTTCAGGAATATAATATTTTTGGACTGTAGCTGGATGTAAACAAAATCATGAAAAAGGGAAAATTCCTATGACCTAAAAAAAATAAAGTCTTATAGAGAAGTGTAATCAGGGAAGCTGTAGGTATGATATTTCTAACACCTGCAGTTAGTTTTGGTGAAAACCCATATTTAAATGTGGCCAAAACAATTCATTTCAAACTCACATATTTTTGTTTGTTTTCTGGGTTTACCTCAGAAGGTTAACATTAGCCACAGAGTCTTCTGAGGGAAGCCGAATCCAGAGTGAGGCTAAGGTTCATCACTCTATCAAAAGAGTTCAGGGGTCACAAGGGCTTAACTGATACTTCCACAACTAATAAAGTGTATTTATATTAATAAGCATGTTAACACTGTTAGGAAACTGCCACAATTGAACACCCTCCACCCTTTTCCTTTAAACCTGTGTAAAAGAAAAAAAAATGGCTACAACTTTCCCGGCTGCTTTGAGGAAGTCCATTTGCCTACTGCTACTGTGCTGAAGAATTATACCACCATAAGGCTTCCACTTCTTGTGGGAAGGTGGGGGGACAGCCATCAACCAGCCCTCTCGGCCAAACAAGAACTAATCAAGACCCCTGTAAAGACAGTGGACTTCTTGCCAGCCTGGCCTTTGTCACTCTTCACAAATGTTCAATTTTAGTCAAGACTCACACCCATATCCACGACACCAGGACTGTGTCTAACACTTGGTCAGTATTTAATCAACATGGGAGTGTAGGGCAGGCTCAAAAGATAGGAGTTTTAATTCATTCGGTCATGTTCTGAAAGCAAAACGTCGGATGGCCAGCATAGCTAAAAAGACTGTTTTACCAACTTTTTACGTTGTATTCACATTTGTCTCCTGGAAATTTAAATGCTTGTTGAATGTCCAATCTGCAGTGCAGGCTGTAATATTCTCATTCATTCTCTCTCTCTCCCTCCCCCTCCCCCACCCCCTGGTGTGCGTTCTGTAAAATAAGAGCACCAGCACCTCCAGGCAGTTTCCAACTGATTCAGAGCTTTCTCACAGTGCCAATGGTCACTGAAGTGCTAGTTAGCAGTGTCTCAAACAGAAAACCCCACTTCCTCCTGATCCACAGATAAACCCTCAGTCCCTGTAGCAGCAAACTTTCGTTCAAAAATAGTAAATGAAAAATTTCCAGAAAAATTATTTGCAGTTTTTTTTTTTTTTTTTTTAACGTGACACGTGGTGCTGGGCAGGGTGAAGCAAGCACCTGCTTCCTTCTTCTAGGCTGTGATTCACCCTTTTAGTCTGGTGTATTCATGCTCTCCACACTGTCTGCCACTATTACTCCGTCTTCTTGGTTATCAGATCTGGTGTCCAAGTACCAAGGAGCCTGCATTCAGGTCATCCTTGTTTTACTTAACAGGGGTGAAAGGACTGTAGGCTACTTTTGAAACCCAAAGCGATCACATTCACGGGGCCTTTATAGCCTGGCTGCAATGGCTCGACTTTATTATCAGTTATTTGTGATCTCTTATTGTGCCTAGTTTCTAAACTTTATCATCCGTGTATGAAATGTAACGAGGGGAAAGCACCTATATTCACATAATGTGTGTGTGTAGGCACTTGCCAAGATTTCAGGCTATACTGGGGGCCTCCTGGAACGTCCTCTTTAATTGAGGTGAAGACTAATATATTTCAAATACTCTGATTCCATATTATTTTTTGATTCCATATTATTATTAACATCCCCCCCCGTCCCCCCGTGCTGTTTATTATAAGTTTTCCAAGTGGACTAATGATTCTATCTCAAAGTATTTTTCAGTCTTTTTTGGGTCCTTTATGTAAAGTAAAAGTACTACTGAGACAGTCTGTGTACCCGTTTTACACAACTGGTGACGCACGGGAACAGTGTGACTAGAAATTTATCCACCTGCCCGGACAAAATTCTACAAGCGCCTAATAGTCCTCACACCAGAACGCGCAATCCCTCCCAGGCAAACGCAAGATTTCCCTCCTTTTCGGAATATAAGACCTGGCCAGACAGACCCTGTGTGGGCAGACTTAATCAGTGCGCTTCTCTCTGCAACTGATTACCATCAGTCAAGTGATGCCCAAGTCACAATGGTCACTTCCTTTAGTAAGTCTGTGCAACCGCGGAACTGTGAGGCAACCAGGTCAAGTCCCACAGAACTGGGGAACACCCTGGTAAGAGCTGCAGCCCTTGTAAGAAAGCATCCACACTCAGTGCAAACTTCTGCGAAATTCTGCCTGCGTGCTGTCTGTCCTTACTCCATCCCACCCTCGCTTTCTCCTCCCGGGCGGGGACCCTCCGTAGACCTGACTGGGTCGCAGGACCGCCAGCGCTCTGGTTGCCTCCGGTACAGACCCCTGGGGCCCAGGCTTCTGGTGCTGGAGGCCGCGCCCGCCGTAGCCCCCGGAGGGTTCCCTCAAAGGCCGGGGAAAAGCTCCAGGTCGGGGAGCGCGGGCGGACAGCGTAGACGAGGCCCATCCTCATCCCCTCCGCACCGCCGCGGCCCCCGCAACTCCTGCGAGGCCAAGGGCTCTTTCGCTCGGGGAACAGGGAGGAGTTCACCCCGAAGAAGAAAAAACCCGCTGGTACCGGCCGGCAAGCGGCAAGCAGACCGAGGCAGCAGCCCCGCTCCGCCCGCACGTCTCACTCACCCACTCGCCGCCGCTGCGCCTTCACCGCCGGCGCAGGGACCGCAACCGCAGCCGGCTCCGGGCCCCGCCCCGGTCCCGCCCCGCCCACGCCCCCGGGTTCGCCCCGTCGTAGCCCCGCCCCCACCCACGGCCGCCCCAGATTCTGCAGGGCTCTGTGTGCGGTTCTTTTTAATCTCGTTTCCTTCTTTTGTCTTTGGTCACCGTTATGGAGTCAAGTTGCGATCTGAGGTAACCAAAACGCACCTGCCTAGCATACCCTGCCTGGACTGTCTAGACACCACTCCCACAGAGAAGGAACAGGCAATTGGGATGGCTGACACTACAAACGCCATCTTTCACGTGGGCGGAACTTGTCTCTGCTTGACGCGCCGCTGTTTCCTCGTGGGACTCCGTAAGTTCCGGCGTCGCATTTTCAATGTGCTTTGCCAGCCTTGAGATGTCAGTGGCAGCTGGCCGGGCGGAGGCTGTCTTGCGCTTTGTATCTTCCAAACGCTGCTCAGGAAATAACATTGGCAGAGCTGAGCTCAACCTAGATAGATAGTGCCATCTGCGTTAGGGAAACCTGCTGGGCCCACGGAACATAGTTACTGGTTGTAAGTATTTTTTTTTTTTTTTTTTTTTGTCAGCAGGTAGTGGATGCTCAACAAATAGTTAATGAATGAGTGGATTTCTTTTTGTCCGTATGGCACAAGTAACTGCCGTTAAGTCTGTGCACAGACTGTGCACGTTCACTCCACAACAAGCACAATTTGTTAATTCCTCCCCCTCTGTACGTCATCACCCCGGTTTTCTTTTAAACGTCATACAGTGCACTTTGTTTTTTAACTTTTGGGAAAATAACACCTTGACGTTTAATACGTTTAACTTCTTTTGGTTTGTAACTGTACTGTGACTTTTCAATACAGATGAGTAGTGTTTAATATTTTTCATCATTTACAGGAAAAGAAAGGAATTAATAACAAACTACCTATCAACACCACCTTTGGGTATTGTATGCTTTTTTCTTTTGTTGTTTGTTTTAAACCCAGCAACTGTCATCTGTTAAGTTCTTACACTGTTTTGTACGGTGCTCTTCAGACTACACAAAGGATTATGTGTAGAGTTTAGCATGCATCCAAACACACAAAATGGATAGTACCGTGTTTGGAAGGCTAGGGTTAAGAGTGAGATGCTGTAGGTCAAAGTGGGTGAGTTTTCAGGTCAGGTAACTGGGTGAGGCTTGACAGCTAATGCATAGCATGAGGAATAGACATTTATATTATATCCCACACAGAAAAGTTAATAGGTAGGTTTTAAGTACTATCGTGTGCACACGCGCGTGCGTGTACAAACACACACACACACAACTTGTCTGTAGTAACCCAGAGCTATCAAAGTAATTGATTGAACCAGTTTTGTGTTATTCTAGAGCCCAGTATATATAGATATTTGTTTGGTAAGCCCTTCTCCTTTAAAACTTGTCTGTGGTGATCCAAACTAACACTTACTACACTTCAGAATAAGATTGGAACTTTGATTAGGTGCCTGAGGGAAGGAATATATACGTCCTCAGATTTTTTTTTTACTTCAAAATTTTGCCTAGAGCTCAAAACAAAACAAACAAACAAACAACAAAAGAACCCACCCCACCACCACCAATAACATCCAACAACAACACAACGAAAACCAAGAAAACAGTGTCCATCAGATATCTCATTTTGTGTAATTTCAGTCCTAGGATAAATATGTTTTATTTAAAAAATTAAAAAAAAAAAACCCAATCAAACCAAGAAGAGATTAGGGATGCCCTTAGTGGGTGGAGGGCTTGCCTAGCATGTATGACTCCCTGGGTCATACCAGCGTCCTCCTCTCTTTTTCTCTCTCTGGAAAAAAAAATAATGAAACACCAAGACCTAAAATGTTGCATGACCACAAGAAATGAAATAAACCATGATAGAACTTATATGTTGCTGTGTATTTTGTGACCAATGAGTGGAAACCTTTTCCTTCACATCTCATGGAACAATTACTTAGCCATAGGTAAAGTAGGTTATATATTTTTAACTAGATTGTAGCTAAATTTTATTAATCATGAAGGAAATAATAAGTATGCATGCTGGTCCATCATTATTGTATTGCCTGAGGGGTGTAGTCTAGAATACATCTTTCCTCCAGGGAATGAAGAGAAAATAATGCTAATTGTGTAGAACTATGATCCATGTTATTGGGTGTGGTAGATTTTTAACCCCTACCCTCTCAAATTTTCCAAATAAATCACCTCAAATAACTCTAGGCTCTACATGAAAATATGCTTGCTGTAGAAATATATCTCCAGGGCTGAAAATGGAGGGCATTTGGCAAAGGGCTTGCTTACCATGCCCTGGTTCACTCTCCAACACTAAATAAACCAGCAAGATGGCAAACACCTATAATCTGAGGCAGGAGAATTAGAAGTTCAAGATCATCCTAGGCTACACTACATGCTGAAGGCTCTCGGGGGTGGGGGAGCATCTAAGAGAAGAAAAAGAAAGGAGTATCTCATCAAACAAGAACCAAGACCACTTTCCCCTATTTCCAACCAGAGCAACGCCCTTAAAGACCTGATGTAGAAAAATGTGAACTGTCCATGTTTAATTAACGTTCAATCATGTAAACACTCCCCAACAAGGAGGACTCTAAAGCAAAATAAGAGGTTGGGCTCTGTAACCCCTACAGATATTAAGTATTGTCTCTGCTTTAGATTAACCATGAAACTGGATAGTTCTTCACTTCTTGGTGACTCAGTGCTCTCAGTGCTAGCTTACTGCGGTGGCTTAAAAGAGGGAACGGAGATAGAGAGGCCAGTATGACCCTTAGGTTAGACTATGCATTCATGACAGGGGCCATTTTGTTCCCCATGTGTGTGGATGGCAAAATGTCCACAGAAAGTAGTGGCTGCAGCATTTAATAGCAGTTGAAATGACTACCATGGGTGCATTGCACTCCTCCTATCGTCCCTCCCTCTGGAGCTTCCTTGCCTCACCACAGGGGAAGCTTGTAAATTCGATCTTTTAGCAGGACGCCATTGCACAGCAGCAAAATAGCATGCTTAGTCATCTGTCACCTGGCTGCTGTAAGTTTTGTGTGCAATCAAGCAAGCTGAAAAATTAGATCAGTACATTCTAGAAGTGATGGCTTACTTTCATTTTTGTACCTACTCAGAAATAATAGATACAGTAATAAATGACTTATAACGCTCTTACACCCTACATGTATTTATAGCTCCAGTAAATATGTCAGAACACAGAGAACCTTCTTGACTCATCAAAAATGCGAGTTGTCAGGGAGGCTTTTCTCCATTGTCTCTGCTAACGTGTTTCAGAAGTGCGATGTGCATTGCTTCAGGGCTGGAACCAAGGGCTGGTTGATTAGCTCTTACTTACCAAGATTACAGGAAATTAGATGTGACTCAGACTGGCATGTGAACAGTTTTATGACAGACACGGATGAAGAATATTGCTGTATAAACCACAGTCCATTTCACTTCTCTTAGGAAATGCAATTTTATGTGGTTGCTTTCCTTAATCACTGAAGACTTAATAAATATGCATTTTATGATACATTTGCCTTCATTCGAAATATGAATGGAATCTTAGCGCGTTGAGCCAGTATGATGAAATGATATAGAGACAATACTTTATAGTTCTAACAACTCATGATGTTGCTTCAGTACTGCAAAAAAGTCATTAGGACACAATACGCATTTCTTTTCACTCCTCTGTGGACTCATAATTTTATGAACGATATCCTTAGTGGGAGGAATGTCATCCTTGACCGGGGGTAGATCCTGTGCCTTCACAATGCTGCTGTGCACCCTACCTTAGATGCAAGTGTTTCTAAGGACAGAAGCCCCAGACTGGAGAGATGGCTTATCTGTTAAA
This sequence comes from Rattus rattus, assembly GCF_011064425.1. NCBI lineage: Eukaryota > Metazoa > Chordata > Mammalia > Rodentia > Muridae > Rattus > Rattus rattus. Next base: position 107,605,429 of record NC_046154.1, on the reverse strand, counting down.
GGCTAGACACACACACACACACACACACACACACACACACACACACACACACACTCCAAATAGAGTCTTGGGGGAGGGATTTCCTAGCTCATTGCACCTCATAAAACATGGGAAATCCAAACATCATCTTAAGTCTTAGATGCCAATGCACAATCACAGAGAGAATAGGACATTCTGTTTCCTTAGAAGAAGAGAGAATTTGTGGTTGTACATGTCTAATAATTTGATAGGCTAGGGATGCAGACAGCAGTGCAAACTGATGGTGTGGGTGCCATGCAGAGGAGTCACAGCAATAATGCACACTTTCCACCCATGCAGTTCTCAGCCTGACTCCGAATGCATTCCTGAGCATCTCTGTCAAGTGTCGCCAACTACCTGCAACCTTCAGCAATTTTGCAGTTATGTTTATATTTTATTGCATTTAATGGAGCTTGGTAATCAGGGTTTCCAGTATTGAGTAGCAGTATGAAATAACTGTCAGTGTTGTCACATACTAATTAAAACCCAAGACCATATGGTTACCTGTGGATTCATTTACTTTTTAGCAGATTGTGATAGGAATATGACAGGTGTCTAATTGAACCTTCATTCCAGTTACTGAAAAGTGTTTTCCTTGAGACAATGTTTTCCTCTTCCTCTTCTTTCCCTATACCTAACCCTACAACTCAGGTTGACCTGAAACTTGGAGCAATCTTCCTGGCCCAGACTCAGTTGTTACTTTTGAAAATAGTTCATTTAAGAGTCAAAGTCATATTGGATAAACCAAAAGAGAAGCTGTGGAGAAGTGTTTGTCTTTAAAAAAATATCAATTAATTCTCATATATTCCATCTCCACTGCAGTGTCCTCCTTTTCCTCTCTTACTCCCTCCCTTCTACCTCCCTCCCAGCTTCCCTATCCATTCCTCCTCAATTTCCATTCAGAAAATGTCAGGCCTCCCAGGGATATCAGCCAAATACAACATACCAAGTTGCCATACTATAAGGTACCTCCCCTCATATTAAGGCTGAATTAGGCCACTCAGGGTCCCTGAAGCAGGCAAAGACATCAGAAACAGCTCCTGCTCCCTATGTAAGGTGTTCCAGAAAAACACCAAGCTATACAACTATAACATATATGCAGAGGGTAGGTTAGACCCATGTGGACTCCCTTATTGTCAGTTCAGTCTCAGTGAGCCCCCGTGAGTCTAGGTCTGTTGACTCTGAGGGTTTTCTTGTGGTATCCTTGACCCTTCTGGCTCCTACAATCCTCTGCCCCCTCTTTCTGAAGGATTTCCTGAACTCCTTCTATTCTTTGGGCCTTGGGTCTCTGCATCTGTTTCCATCTGTTGCTGGATGAAGCCTCTCTGATGACAATTGGGTTAGGCACCCAATTGTCTATGAGTATAGCAGAATGCCAGTAGATTTCATTTTATGTTAGTCAGGATTCTCTAGAGTCACAGAATTTATGGAATGTCTCTATATTGAGGAAGTTTATTATTTTGACATACAGTCTGTAGTCCAGCTACCCCAACAATAGTCAGCTGTGAATGGGAAGTCCAAGAATCTAGTGGTTGCTCAGTCCCACGAACTGTTTCAGCTGATCTTCTGTAGAAGTAGATTCCAACAGATGTGCTGGCAAGTAAATGCAAGTGGCGAAGAAGAGCAAATCTTCCTTCTTCCAATGTCCTTACGCAGGTCTCCTGTAGAAGGTGTGGCCCAGATTAAAAGTGTGTACCACTGCACCTGGACTTGTTTTGTCCCAGCCTCACCTTGAACTCAGAGATCTCTTTGCCTTAGTTTCCTGGGATTAAAGACGTGCACTACCTTGCCTGGGCCTAGACTTTTCATGGCCACTATGCCTCAAGATCTCCACGATCCAGGTCAGAAACTTGTGTCTCCCAGCCTCAAGATCTGGTTCATAGGTGAGCCTTCGAATTCTGGATTGTAGTTCATTCCAGATAAAGTCAAATTGACAACTAGGAATAGCCATTACACATTTCATTGAAAAAATTTCCCAGTGGTGTTTGGTTCTATTATAGGTCTCTGGGCCTCCAGCCACTAGTTTCTGGTCCTCTAGGCAGTGTCAAGGGTTTCAAGCTGGACCAGTCATTGGTTAGCTACACCTACAATTTCTGTGCCACCTTTACTCCAGCACATCACACTGGCAGGACAAATTGTAGGTCGAAGGTTTTGTGGCTAGGTCAGTGTCCCAATTCTTCCACTGGAAGACTTGCCTGGTTACAGAAGAATTGGACAGTGTTGAACATTTATCATATAACATGAAATGTGTTATTTCGACACGTCAGCACCATATCAAACCTTATCTTTGCACATTCAACTTTGTGACAGAGAATATTTCTCTATGAAAATGTATAAACGGTTTTTATGTAATTAAAAAAGCATTAGTTTCAGATGTTTACTTGCTTTTTATACTGTTAATTAGTATACTGTATCTCCCATTGCTAAGAGTCTTAGTTATGGTCACCCTAATAGATTCCCGGACTTTCCATTGAACTAGGTTTCTACCTTGCCCCTGAATTGCTCCCCTCAATTGTCTCTCCATACTTTTCCCACCTGATCCCTTCTATTCTCATTCCCCACCTTGTCTACCCAAAATATCTACTGTATTTCCCCTTCCCAAGGAGATTCATGCACCCCCACCTTATGCCCTCCTTGTTACTTAGCCTCTCTGATATTACTTTACAGTTAATATCTCCTTATATGTCATACTCCAGCCACCAACTTGGCAGAGGCTCCCGGCTATACCAGCAAGAAGCCTGAGGTTGAGACTTCCATGTCTACTAGAGATCCCACAGACTGGGAAGAGACCAGATAGGGTGCTCTTCCCCGAACTTCCCCACTCTCACTAAGTCAGCATCCTTCTACCCTATCCACAGTCCAGCACCCTCTGGCTTGCTGTGCCCCAGCCTCCAATAGGGGCACAGACTCCCCAGCCTACTAGGGACCTCTGAGACTGGAGGAAGTTCAGGTAGGCTGCCTGCCAAACTCTTCCACTATCTCACAGTTTCAGCTTCCATCCCACTATATTCCCTAGTCCTGCACCGTCCTAGCTGCCTTGTCCCAACCTCCAACTGGGGTGGAGACTCTCCACTCTACCAGAGAACAAGCAGATTAGGAAAAGTCCAGGCTGCTTGCTGGCTAAACTCCCTGTACTGGCTAGTTTTGTGTGTCAACTTGACACAAATTAGAGTTATCACAGAAAAGGAGCCTCAGTTGTGGAAATGCCTTCATGAGACCCAGCTGTAAGGCATTTTCTCAACTAGTGATAAAGGGGGGAGGACCCACCCCATTGTGGCTGGTGATCTTGGGTTCTATAAGAAAGCAAGCTGAGCAAGCCAGGGGAAGCATATCAGTAACATCCCTCCATGGCCTCTGCATCAGCTCCTGCTTCCTGACTTGCTTGAGTTCCAGTCCTGACTTCCTTTAGTGATGAACAGCAACTTGGAAGTGTAAGCTGAATAAACCCTTTCCTCTCCAACTTGCTTTTTGGTCATGATGTTTGTGCAGGAATAGAAACCCTGACTGAGACACTCTCCCACTCTCTCACTATCTTGGCACCCCCTTCCCCTCACCAGTCCTGTGGCCTTCTACTTGCCTTTCCTCAGCCTCCAACTGGAGCAGATACTTCCTGTCCAATCAGAGACCACACAGACTGGGAAAAACCCAGGCCACACAGCCCAGAAGACCAGAAAAGAAACAGAAACCAAGGAACAAAGCACCCATACAACAAAGACAAATCCAGAAATTGATACCTAGACCTTTAATTACCTCAAACCCAGTTGTCTAGAGGCCAGAACACAAGAACACAAGTAACAATAGGCAACATATAATGTCACTACCAGACCCAGCTGTTCCCCAAGCCCTGAATATTCTAACACAACAGAAGAGCAAAAAAGAGATTTTAAAACTAACTTTATAAAGAAGATTGAGGTCCTTTTGAAGAAAATCAATAAATCTTTTAAGGAAATTAAAAAAAACACAAACAATGTTTGTGAAAACACAAACAGAAGAAATGAATAAATTCCTTAAAGAAAGACAATAAAAAAACAAATTATTGAAGGAAACAAATAAAACTGTCCAAGACCTGAGAATGGAAACAGAAGCAATAAAGAAAACACAAATTGAGGGGATCCCAGAGATGGAAAACCTAAGTAAGTGAACAGGAGCTACAGACATGAACATCACCAAAGAGTACAGGGGATGGGAGATAGGATTTCAGGTGTTGAAGATGCAGGGGAAAAAATGAAGGTATCAGTCAAAGAAGTGTTATGTGTAAAGTGTTCCTGATACAAAACATCCAGGAAATCTGGGGTACTGTGGAAAGACCAAACCTAAGAATTATATGACTAGAAGAAGGAGAAGACTCCTAAAGGACTAGAAAATATTTTCAGCAAAATCATGGAAGAAAATTTTCTTAACCTAAAGGAGATGCCTACAAAAGTACAAGAAGCTTACAGGTCATTAGATAGATGGGACCAGAAAAGAAAGTCTCCCTCACCACATAATAACCAAAACACTGAATATTCAGAACAAGGAAAAACAACACTAAATGCTGCAAAGGAAAAAGAGCAAGTAACAAAAGATAGACCTATTAGAATTACACCTGACTTCTAAATGGAAACTCTAAAACCCAGAAAGGCCTGGACAGATGTCCTGCAGACTCTAAGCAACCACAGATTCCAGCCTAGACTTCTATACCCACTAAAAATTTCAATAAACATAAAAGGAGAAAACAAGATATGTGGTCCCATGTTCTGTCTTTCTGCTGGATGCCTTTGGTACACCAGCTCAGAGAGAGCTGGGCAAAGTCTGGGACTGGGAGTCCACTGAAGTCCGAGTTTCCTTTTGAGGCATCAGATGTCACTATATGCCAGACTGAGGAAGGTGAAGCAGAGTCTGGGTTGGAGGTTCTACAGGACTCTGATCTGGCTGAATGTTACAGCTCTTAAAGGGGAAATAAAAAATTCTGGCAGCCTATATGGGGCAGATACCCAGAGTCCAGGGTCCCTTGGGGCAATGTCAGCAGCCAGCACTGTGAGAAGAGTCTCTGTGGGCTAAGGGTGCCTGGCCAGGCAGGCAGGTTCAAGATTCAATGATGAGTGCAGCAGGTAAGTGCAGAGACAGAGTGAGGGTTGGGGGCGGGGGAGGCTTTTCCCCAAGTGTTACAGCTCAGTAAAGGCAGCCACTCTCAGACAATCCTTGGTGAAATAACTTGTGTACTTTATTCTGTGTAGACAGGCACTCTATGAACCTTGGGGAATGGTTTGAAATGGGGGGGAGGGTAAATACTTTCTATTGGCTGAGGTTTAAGATGCTGGTAATGCTCTATTTGCATGGGGAAGTGCTGTTACATGATTAACTACTCAAGGTCACCTTAGTTAAGGGCTACTTTAGTTAGGGTTTGCCTTTGTTGAGGGTCATTGTTATTGTTCCAGAGCAGTGACAGAGGCAGGGAGGGAGCGGCTCCACTCCTGCTGTCTTACATCTCTGAGATTCCAGGGGTTTGAGCACACTCCACCTTACCAGTTCTTATGCCAGTCCACATGCCCTACAAAGATATTCCATGACTGTGGTAGTTTAAATAGGAATGGGCTCCACATATTTATGTATTTAAATGCTTGGCCATAAGAAGTAGCACTATTAGTAGGTGTGGCCTTGTTAGAGAAGTATGTCATTGTAGGGGCAGACTTTGAGGTCACATATGCTCAAGCTGTGCCTACTGTGGCACATCCTTCTGCTGCCCGCAGATCAAGATGTAGAACTCATAGCTTCTTTTCTAGTACCATGTTGGCCTGTATGCTGCCATACTTCCCTCCATGATGATAATGAACCTAATCTCTGAAACCATAAGCCATATCCAAAGCAAATATTTTCCTTTATAAGGCTTTGCTGTGGACCCTATGTCCTTTCACAGCATTATAAATTGTAACTAAGACAAAAGTCAAATTTAAATATTATCTATCTACAAATCCAAACCTTCAGAAGGTACTAGAAGAAAAACTGCAACCCAAAGAGGTTAACTACTGTCTCAGTGAGGGTTTTATTGCTTGAAGAGACACCATGACCAAGGCAACTCTTTGCCTTTGCAAATACTTAATTGGGGCTGACTTATAAATCCAGAGGTTCAGTCCATTATCATCATGCTGGGAAGCATGGCAGTGTGCAGGCAGACAAGAACTGAAGAGTTCTACATCTTGATACAAAGGCAACAGAAGGAGACTGTGTTCTGCAGGGAGGCAGGAGAGGAACTCTGTATCACACTGGTCAGACTTGAGCATATATATGAGACCTTGAAGCCTCACCTCCAGTGACACACTTCCTTTAACAAGGCTACACTGCCTCTAATAAGACCATACTTCCTAATAGTGTCACTTCCCATTGACCAAGCATATTCAAACTGTCACAAAACCACAGGCAATAAATAATCTCACAGTACCAAAAACAGAAGAAGGGAACACACATGCATACACACACACACACACACACACACACATACACACACACACACACACAACCATCACCACTACCACTACCACTACCACCAACAAAGAAACAGGAATTAACAATCACTGGTCATTAATATCTCTCAATATCAATGGACACAATTCCCCAATAAAAAGACACAAGCCAACAGAATGGATTAAAAAAAAAAGGATCAATCCTTCTGCTGAATATAAGAAACACACCTCAACATTAAAGATAGACATTACTTAAGCATTAAGGGTTGGAATTTCCCCCCCCAAGCTCATGTCTTCTTTGCCACAAGCTTAGCTCCTTTCTAATCTCCCTTCTCACTAGTCTCAATAGAGAAACAGGAAACACAACTGACATCACCGGGCTAATTTAAGGTCATTTAGTTAAAAAATATACACAGTGGGTTCTTACATTTGCTTTTTCAGTTGTAAACATTATTTTGACAAATTTGTTTCTTTTACTTTTACATAGATATAGGGCCTGCCCTACCTTTAACTTTCTAAACATCTCTGTGTGAAATTCTAACTGGACCTGACCTGATTCTATAGATATTTGTACAGGAGTATGGTAGAGCAGAAGCATCACTTCTGACATAGTTTTATCCAAGAAATCATTTCACATATTTTATCATTATATTTTAATGTGTTAGGAAAATCATTTGTCTAAAAATGTCATTTTCTATTTTATTTGACACCTAGGAATACTACTTTCATATGTTCATCTTGCAATTGTCAATCTAGCTAAATAATTCTTTCTGATTGTATGCTTTTAAAAAACAGAAAATTAGAACAAAACAGATATGCCTCAAACCAAAGACAAGTGTCGTTTCACTTTGGTGTTCTTCAGACTTTAGTAACCTTTCATTTTCTTGAGCCTAGGTTCCTTGCTATATCTTCAAAGCCTCACCATAGTCTGGTTCTAGCTAGATTTTTAAGGGTTCACCTTTTGTTTGTTTGTTTCTTTGTTTTTCAAGGCAAGGCTTCTGTATAACAGCTTTCGCTGTCCTGAAACTTGTTTTGTAGACCAGGCTGGCCTTGAACTCACAGAGCTCCACCTGACTCATCCCAAGTGCTGGGATTAAAGGGATGTGCCACAATGTCCTGCTGGTGTAGATAAATCTTTTTTTTATCTTTATTAACTTGAGTATTTCTTATTTACATTTCGATTGTTATTCCCCTTCCCGGTTTCCAGGCCAACATCCCCCTAGCCCCTCCCCCTCCCCCTTCGATATGGGTTTCCCCTCCCCATCCTCCCCCTGGTGTAGATAAATCTTAACTGTATCATATGCTATCTTTTCCATGAAGTTTTCCTGAATTTTTCCATTTGTATTAGAATGATTCATTTCCTTGTATAGACTTAATGTCTACTAATAATACAAATGCCAGACTCTCTTTTTACACTTAACATTTTTAGGGTAAATAGTAGTTATCTGACATTGAGAGATATAGTAGAAACTATTAGAAAATAGTTAGGACATTGTGACATAGAATGTAAAGCTGTGAGCTTTTTAGTCATGTCAACTAAGACAAATTTTGACTCAGACATATCTTGGTTGAGTCGCCAATTATCTTTTAGCCTCAGATTCTTCTTTTTGTGAAGATGAACTTGTTTTGAAAACTAAATGAGATAATCCATGAAAAGGTTTTAGCCTGGTGCCTTCCCCATGGTAAGGAAAGTTAATCACTACTAACACATGCCACATGCTAGATACTCATTTGGTGATTGACAAACAAATCTATTCTGAGACCCTCAAGATGAACACAATGAGAGGGAAGGAAAGATAGGAAGGAGAGAGAGGATGGGGTAGGCGGTAGAAGGAAGAGAAGAGGAATGAGAAAATGAAAGTAAAAAGAGGGTAGGGGTCTTACTTAAGTTCATATTTGAGGTTAGATCTGTAACATTAATAGATGCAAGGAAATTTGATAAATAGTTATCACATATGGGTAGTTCTCTGTGTAAAAGTAAAGGTTTGAGTTGCAAGGTGGAAAGCCTGTTTGAAATAACATGAGGAATGGATTGCTATTTTCATTGTCTTTCATCTTAAAATAAGCCATATTAAATAGCTTACCTAGAGCAAAAATACTCAATAAATACTCACAAACCGAATTCAAGAACACATCAAAAATAACATCCACAGTTAACAAGTAGACTTTATCCCAGGGATGCAGGGATGGTTCAACATATGAAAATCCATCAAATCTAATCTACCATATAAACAAACTGAAAGAAAAAAAAACATGTTCATCTCATTAGATTCTGAAAAGGCCTTTGATAAAATCCAACCATCCTTCATAATAAATCTTGAAGAAATTAAGGAATACAAGGGAAATACCTAAACACAATAAAGGCAATTTACAGCAAGCCTATATCCAACATCAAATTAAATGGAGAGAAACTCAAAGCAGTTCCCCAAAAATCATAAGCAAGACTAGGCTGTCCACTCTCTCCATATCTATTCAATATAGTACTTGAAATTCTAGCTGGAGCATTAAGACAACTAAAGGAGATCAAGGAGATACAAATTGGGAAAGAAGAAGTCAAAGTATCATTATTTGCAGATGATATGATAGTATACATAAGCAACCCCAAAAATTCTACCACGGAATTTCTACAGCTGATAAACACCTTTGGCAAAGTGACTGGATACAAAATTAATTCAAAAAAGATCAGTAGTCTGCCTTTATACAAATGACAAACAGGCTGAGAAAGAAATTAGGGAAACAGTACTCTTCACTATTATAGCCACCAATAACATAAACTATCTTGGGGGTAACTCTAACCAAGCAAGACCTCTATTAACAATAACTTCAAATCCTTGAAGAAAAAAATTGAAGAAGATATCAGAAAATGGAAAGATCTCCAAAGCCAATGGATCAGTAGGATTAACATAGTAAAAATTGGCCATCTGCCTAAAAGCAATCTACAGACTAACAAAATTCCCATCAAAATTCCAATGCAAGACTTTATAGACTTTGACAGAACAATTCTCAACGTCATATGAGAAAACAAGAAAAACAAGAATAGTTAATGCAATCCTGTATAATAAAAGAACTTCTGGAGTTATCATTATCCCCAATTTCAAGTTGTACTATAGAGCAATAGTAAAAATTGCCTGGTATTGGCATAAAAGCATACAGGTTGATCAATGAAATCAAACTGAAGACTTATAAGCAAAACAACACACCTGTGGACACTAGATTTTAGACAGAGAAGGCAAAACTATACAATGGAAAAAAGAAAGCATCTTCGAATGGTGCTGGTCTAACTGGATGTCTAAGTTGTGTGTAGTTTTTACTACTCTGACTTAACTCCAGAAAGGGGCCGAGCTGCCAGCCCTCACCCAGAGAATATTGAATCCACAGATTAAAAACACAGACACACATGCCAGTTAATCTTAAAATGCCTTTGCTAACTCAATGACTGGGCACTACTAACCCTCTCCTGCCACCCCAGGCATAATCAGATACATTGTGATTGGCCACACAAAACTGAAACTCATATTTCTGGTTGTCTTCTTCTTTTCCTCCCTTCCTGATTCTGCCTGTGTCCTCCCAAGGAGCTCTATGTGTTCTGCACCATCCCTAGTCATTGGTTGCTGGTGTCTTTATTGATGGATCAAGAACTAACTGTGGAACAGGACCTTCGCATCAGAACCAATCCCTACATGTCTGCATGTAGTAGAATGCAAATCCCACATCTTATTACCCGGCACAAAACTCAAGTTCAAGTGTATCAGAGAACTCAAGAAAAAAAATGGACACAATAAATCTGATAGACAAGAAACTGGTGAATAGCCTTGAACACATTGGCACAGGAGACAACTTCCTGAACAGAATACCAGCAGCTTAGGCTCTAAGATCAACAATTAATAAATGGGACCTCATGAAACTGAAAAACTTCTGTAAGCCAAAGGACACTGTCAAAAGGACAAAAGAGCAGACTACAGGATGGGAAAATATCTTTACCAACCCTACATCCAACAGAGAGCTGATACCCAAAATATAAAAGGAACTCAAGAAACCAGACATCAACAAACCAAATAACTCAACTAAAAAATGGGAGTACAGATCTAAATAGAGAATTCTCAACAGAAAAATGGTTAGTGGCCCAGAAACATTTAAATGTTCAACATCCTTAGTCATCATGGAAATGCAAACCAAACGACTCTGAGACCCCACCTTATACCCATCAATATGGTTAAATTCAAAGACTCAGGCAACAGCATATGCTGGTGAGAATGTGGAGCAAAGGCAACACTCCTTCATTGGAGATGGGAGTGTAAAGTTGTACCCTGGAAATCAGTTTGTTGGTTTCTCAAAATATTTCGAATAGTTCTCCTTCAAGACCCATTTATACCACTCCTGGGCATATACCCAAATGATGTTCATAGCAACTTTATTTGTAATTGGAAACAACTTAGATTTTCCTCAACTGAAGAATAGATAAAGAAAATGTGATATATTCATTCACACAATGGATTATTACTCAGCTGTTAAAAATGACATCATGAAATTTGCAGGCAAATGGATGGATCTAGAAAAGATCATCCTGAGTGAGGTAAGCCACACCCAGAATGCCAAACATGGTACGTACTCAGTTATAAGTGGATATTAGCCATAAAGTACAGAATAGCCATGCTACAATCCACAGACTCAAAGAAACTAAGTAACAGGGAAGGCCCAAGGGGGGGCCTCACTTAGAAGGGGAAATAGACTAGACATTGGGATGGATGGAGGAAGGGAACTGAATGGGGAGGAGATAGGAAGGAGAGCAGGAGGGAACTGGTTGGGGGAAGATGGAGGGAGAGAGTACTGACAAAAGAGAACTGAAATTGCTGGGGTTGCATCTCTGGGATGAACTAGAAATGTAGGACAATGGAAACTCCCAGGACTCCATGAGGGTGACTCCAGCTAAGACTTCTAGTAATGAGGGATATGGAACCTTGATATGGCCAACTCCAGTAACAAGAAAAGATGTCCAATGGAGGGATTGGAACACCAACCCAGTCACAAAAACATCAACCCACAGATTGCCCTGCTTACAAGAAGTGCAGGAATAAGGATGGAGTTGAAATTGGGGGAAAGGATAACCAATGACTGGTCCAGCCTGTGACCCATGCTGTGAGAGAGAGCCCACCTTCGACACTATTGATGATATTCTGCTACATTTTCAGACAGGCAACTAAGCATAACTGTCATCGAGAGACTTCACCAGCAACTGATGAAAATAGATGCAGAAACCCACAGCCAAACATGTGGAGCTTGGGCAACTCTATGGAAGAGGGGAAGGAAGAACTGGAGGAGACAGAGAAGTCCAGGACACACAAGAAAACCTACAGAATCAACTAACCTGGGTCCATAGGGACCAACAAAGACTGAACCATGAAACAGAGAGCATGCATTATATGGACCGAGTCCTTCTGCACATATGTAACAGTTGTGTATTTTGGTCTTCATGTGGTATCCTTAACAACAGGAGCAGGGGCTATATCTGACTCTGTTGGCCTTGGATCCCTTTCCCCTAACTGGGCTGCTTGGTTTAGCCACAATAGGAGAAGATACCAAGTCTTCTGCAACTTGATATGCCTATGGAGATCGATATTCATGGGAGGCCTCCCTTTTCTGAGGAGAAAGAGAAGACTGGAGAATGAGAGGTGGCAAGGTGAGAGGGAGGGACTGGAGGTGAGGAAAGAGGGGAACTATTAATTAATTAAAATAGCTTTACCTAGAACGTTATCGAGTATCTATTTAAGATGGAAAAAATTTAAGTTTAAGACTGAAATTTCATATGAATTACAGACACAGAGACATGGCTACATAATCTCGAGTAGAACAGCAAACTAGGAAGACAGACAAAACGGGAGGCCTTTTATTACTTTAAATCATAGTATCATATTAACATTTATTTTCTTAATCCTAATGGATCCATTGTCTGCACATTTGAATACTATGTTGGGATGTGAAGAGAAGCAGTGTGTTTGACCACTGCTGGTCGTGTCTCGGGACCCTTGGATGCCTTTATCAAACAGATCTTTAGGAAAAGAGACAGGGCTGGAGAGGGATGGTGCAGTGATTAAGAGCACTGCCTGCTCTTCCAGAGGTCCTGAGTTCAGTTCCCAGCAATCACATGGTGGCTCACAACCATCTGTAAAGGGACTTGATGTCCTGTAGGTGTACATGGAGATAGATCACTCACATACATTAAATAAATGTTTTTTTTTAAAGATTAATAGGAAAAGATGACAATGTACAGAAAATAGGATTCTGATTCTAAGACGTGTTTCCCACTACTCACTGCATATTACAACTCAGTAGATGCTTATATGTTTTATGAACCACAGAGAAAAAAGAAAAAACAAATGATCCATTTGATGAAACAGGCAATGTTTATCCCCCCACTCCCCTTGAATCTGGGGCTTACTAGGCAAAACACAACTGTCCAGCTAAATCCTGATGGAAATCATATGGGCCTCCCTTCAGTCCTCCCTTTTTTTCCTTGACAGAAATTCTTTTGCTGTGTACCTCAGGCTGGCCCACCATGTTGGGATTGCAGGTTTGTGCTGCCACAGTGACTCTTCCACGTCTTCAGTTTTTACCATCTGCCCTTGCACTCATATAATTGAAAGGAAGCAAGTGAGGTAAGGGCATTTGTGTAGGTATGAGGACCTGAGTTCAGATTTCAGCATACACATAGAAGGCATGCATTGTCATTGTCTTCATTTGCATTTCTTTCCCTGTGAAGAGAAACGATGACCACTGCAACTCCTATAAAGAGAAACTTTTAATTGAGGCTGGATTATAGTTTCAGAGGGAAACATGGAGGTGTGCAGGCAGATGTGGTGCTAGAGAAGGAGCTGAGAGTTCTACATCTTGATCCACAGGCAGCAGAAGGCAGCTGTGTGTCACACTGGCTGTATCTTGAGCATGGAGATATGAAAGCCTGCCCAGACACTTCCTTGTACAAGGCCATACTTACCCCAACAAGGCCACTCCTCCTAATAGTGCCACTCACTATGGACCAAATGTTCAAATACATGAGTTTATGGGGGCCATACTTATTCAACCCACCACAGCCATGTTAGTGACTCTGACAGCAACACTATTGGGTAGGAAACACGAGGGTCACTGGGTCTTGCTGACTGCTAGCCTCACTCAGGGACAGATTCTATCTCAAGGGAATAAGTCAGAGCATGGTAGAGCAGGATCCCATGTCCTTTTTCATGGACACACACACACACACACACACACACACACACACACACACACACACACACACACACACACTTTTGTTAAAGGATCCAAATGAAGATGAAACAAAAGAAAAACACAAAACGTTGCAGTACAGATAATTTGAAACAACTAAATAATGATGGTTCAATGACAAAATAAGTCACTGTCCCCAACCCCCAGTACTTTATCACCTGTGGCAGATTAGAGAGATGGCCCTACTGGAGATGGTGCTCTGCTGTGCAGGCACAGGAGAGTGGGTGTTCTGGCCAACTCATCTTCTACATAGGCCCAGATCCAGGGTTCTGAGCCAGCCCACCAGAGCATCTACCCCATCTGTGAACTGCTGGGGCCTATGAAGGATAGGTCCTGTAGTGCTAGAGCTGCAGGATCTTCAAAACACAGGGCAATAACAGGATATCTGAGAGGCGTCCCAATATGGACCCAGCATTGATGGTGTAGTAGAAGCCAGAGGACTCAAACCAGATCAATGACTCATTGACGTGAACATTTGCAAGTAAAGACGTGTGGACAATCTCTCTCCTCCAGCCAAGCAAGATGCCCAAAGGAAAGAAGGCCAAGGGGAAGAAGGTGGCCCTAGCCCCTGGCTGAAAGGTGGTCAATCCTTTGTTTGAGAAAAGGTCCAAGAACTTTGGCACAGGGCAGGACATCCAGCCCAAAAGAGATCTAACACGCTTTGTCAAATGGCCCCACTACATCAGTCTGCAGCAGCAAAGAGCCATCCTCTATAAGTGGCTCAAAGTACCTCCTGCCGTTAACCAGTTCCCCCAGGCCATGGACAGGCAAACATCGACTCGGCTTGCCCACAAGTACAGGCCAGAGACAAAACAAGAGAAAAAAAGCAAAGGCTGCTGGCCTGTGCTGAGGAGAAAGTTGCTGGCAAAGGGGATGTTCCAACTAAGAGACCACCTATCCTCTGAGCAGGGGTCAATACAGTCACCACCTTGGTGGAGAACAAGAAGGCTCAGCTGGTGGCGATGCCCATGATGTACACCCCATTGAGCTGGTGGTTTTCCTGCCTGCCCTCTGTTGAAAGATGGGGGTGCCCTACTGCATCATCAAGGAAAGGCCAGGCTGGGGCGCCTGGTCCACAGGAAGACATGCACCGCTGTTGCCTTCACACAGGTTAACTCGGGAGACAAGGGTGCTCTGGCTAAGCTGGTGGAAGCTATTCGAACCAATTATAATGATAGATATGACGAGATCCGCTGCCATTACAGAGGCAACGTCCTGGGTCCTAAGTCTGTGGCTAGCATTTTCAAGCTGGAAAAGGCAAAGGCTAAAGAACTCACCACTAAACTGGGTTAAATGTACACTAAGTTTTCTGTACATAAATATAATTACAAAATTAAAAAAAAAGACATGTGGACAAAAGGGTATAATGTGTGACAAACAGTGATGAACTGCAGCTTTCACTGTGAGATGTATGTATGTGTGTGTGTATATGTATATACATCTATCTATCTATCTATCTATCTATCTATCTATCTATCTATCTATCTATCTATCTATCTCTTTTATTTTCTGTTTTCCTCTGGTGGGGAAGGTTACCAGGGCAGAAGGCAGATATGAAGGGACAGGGAGTGGGACTGGTGTATATGATGTGAAATTCACAAAGAATCAATAAAAAAGTTTTTAAAAAAGATATAGCTTGAATTCATACTTGGTAGAAGGCAGTTTGATCATTGACCAGCTCAGTTTCCTGAATGCTTGTTAAAATTAATTATCTTCCAGCAACTTCCCTCCCTACATCCAACTCCCAGAAAATATGCTTGGAGTGGAAAAATGCAAATTGGGTTCTGAGGTAATTTTGTACTCAAGGGACAGATTTTTTTTTTTCCGTTTCACATTGCTTTATGTTGGAAAATGTTCATTATTATTTATAACGCAGAACAAGCCCCAAAGCCAATCCATTTTCAGCTACATTGTCACTTTCTGCATTCCAAACACCAGTCAATTCCCAAATGAGCAGGCTAGTTCTTTCCTTACAGAACCGTACAACTTGCTTAGGGTAGTACTAACGTAAGCGACAGCCCTTTATTCGGAACAATTCTTATTCTCTACCACCAGCACTCAGATACCTTGTTAAATCTTTAAAAATATTTATCACTATTAAATTATGTCTCTTTGAGTAATGTGGTTCCATACTGCCGAGACACTCATGGGTGTGGGCTTCGAGAGCAATTATTACCCTATTAACCACTCTATGTCTAGATGTGCTTCTGAAAACATTAAGGTTTCTTAATGTACTTAGTCGGTGAGCTAGTTGTTTGTTATGTATGTGCATGTGTGTGCGGGTACATGTGCATACATGAGCATATATGAGAGGGCAGTTTTAGCTGTTGTTACTTAGGCAAGAACCCTTTTTCTTCTGAGACAGGGTGTCTCACTGGTCTAAAGCTCACCAAATAGCTAGACTGGGTGACCAGTTAGCCTCCCAAGATTCTATGCCTCCACAGCACCGGGATTCTAAGAGCACATCACCAGGCCTAGATTTTCTTTAAGCTGGCTTTGGGGTTATCAAACTAAGGCACTTTCTCAACTGAACTATTGCTCTGGTTTTAAATAGTATATTTAATATAAAATACTGTAATGCCCTGTTTTGGATAACTAAGCCCTGTTAACTGGTTAATAATTCTAAATACAAAATTGATTCAAGTTTAAAACCAAACCACAATAGGCAAAAATGGTCCCCTCCTCGTAAACAGCCTCCAATCCTGACATTAGAATTGTATGTACTGCAGGGCCATTCATCTGAGTGACAGGTTTGACTTTGTGGTACAGCGTTTGTCTGCATGTCTCCAAGGTTACTGTACAATGTGTCAAAGATAAGAGATTTCCCATCTCAACACGAGGACTCGTGGCTGTCAGAACTGTATCAAGACAACTGGGGTGATAAATTATGTCAGAGGTGGCTCAAGAGTGGGCTGGTCATGCCAAAGAGGCCACTCAGGTATTTCACATGTCTGGGCTGAGAGTGGACACAACATGGCTTCTTTACTGTTTATTTCCTCTTTTCCCCACTGCTTGGTTCCTGTGGGCTGAAGAGCCTTCACAAGAAAAGGCTCTGTAAATATAACAGAGGAAGAGAAACTGGAGGATCCCCTTCTGATTCCTGGATCCCATGGTGAGAAACATCCTGACAGCCGTCAAAAAGGAGGAATTTCTGAAAATGGCAGAAGCTTTGAACCTGCAAAGGAGTAAAATAAATCAAGGTTTTTCTTAAAATGTAAATTTCAACCCAACTCTAACTTTGGTGGACTGCTTTTAAGAAACAGAGAGGTCTGCTGGGGAGTCTAATTTTGCAAAGTTACTCACTTGAGCATGGCCTCCAGACTACTCTCTGTACCTTGTGCTGCTGGAGAGATCAGCACAATCAGAAAATGTTCTTTACAGCAAAGCTTTATAGGAAAAGGTTTCATTTATGTGACATCCAAGATGGGTTTGTAGTTTAGCTTCAGCTGAAGACTTTCTGGATTGACTCAGGCTACAGGGCCTCTTCTGCTTCAGAGAGAACATCATTACTTAATTTAGCTACCTTTTGGTCCCTTTCAAGCTTTAGTAATAGGCGAACCGCTTTTAGAGGGTAGTATAACTTTTGAGAGGCAGGGTGTCATGAGAGGATTTTGCAATGTGTTTCCAGATGTGCTTCCTCGATAGAAGTCCAAAGCCACCAGGCAACTGAAAATGGACCAGCACTTTAAACACTGAGCCCAAATAAACTTCCTGTACTTATAAGTTATTTACATCAGAGATTTTTGTTATGATAAAAGAAAGCTAATACATCTTCTAAATAGCTCAATTCTAGAGCCTTTTATGTATGTTAGGCAGCAGCTAGCCCTACAAAAATCATGCCACATCAATAGAGACATCATTATAACACAAAATCAATATTCCTTATGTTCATGCTTATAACTATTATTTGATAATGACAAAAATTGTCATTTATATAGAGATGTGTTCTATTTTGATAGTACTCGAGAACAGATGCCTGGAGAATATCAAGATTAATGCTTCTACAATCATCATTTGCTCTTAGTCAATGTAATATCGAAGTCACTATACAGTTCACATGAAGCTCAACAAATTTGGTCAACAAAAGATGATAACAAATCATTGCCTATTGTCTTTATTTTTGCATCTGTTTTTAAGGTTTATTTCATTTTAAATTATGTGCATACGTTGTATTGCATGTGGGCATGTACAACCTGGGTGCAGGTGATTACAACTTTTGAAGTTGGAGAATACAGCTCACCCTAAGAAACAAGTGCACAATTTATAGGTGCACAGCTTGTGGGTGTCACAACATCAGCACATGTGGGTGGTCACTCCCAAGTCAGAAAAAATAATGTTGTTGCTGAAATGGCTCTGTTGGTAAAGGTTCTTGCTTCCCTGCCCTGAGCTCAATTCTCATAGCCACATGGTAAAAAGAGAATTGGTCCCTACAGCTTGTCCTCTGACCTTACAATGTGGTGTGTGCAGCCACTCACTGCTCGCCCAGCCAAAATAAAGGGATGTGTAAAAATTTGTTTAAAGGTCTTATCTGTTTCAGGAAGACACAAAGGCTCTTTTCTCTGTTACTCTCCTGACCATTCTGACTACACAAGCACAGTCTTGACAAACTAACAAAATGAGTGTCTAAGTTTGGGTTTCAGTGCTGTGGAGAGACATGACCAAAGCAACTCTTATAAAGGCAAACATTTAATTGGAGCTGGCTTACAGTTTCAGAGGTTTAGACCTTTATCATCATGGCGGGAAATACAGCAGTGTGCATGCAGATGTGGGGCTGAAGGAGCTGAGAGTTCTACATCTTGATCCAAAAGCAGATAGCAGGGGAGTTCCTTCCACAGGCAGCCAGGAGGAGGCTCTCCACACTGGCAGAACTTGAGCATAGAGACCTCAAAGCCACCTCCACAGTGACAGACTTCCTCTAACAAAGCCACACTTGCTTCAGTAATGCCATATGTCCTGATAGTGCCACTTCCTATGGGCCAAGCATATTCAAATCACCACAGTGAGCTTTGTCTGCTTTGGAACTTTATGCTGCAAAAAATTTAAGCTGTTCGAATTGGAGCTTCTAGAATCCATGCCTTCTCTGACCCCATCTTGAGGTAGAGTAATTATTTCTTCATCATTCTGTCGTCTAGATGAATGGCTTACCCTATAAATCATTACTGCAAAACCTTATCTACATAAGAAGGCAGCATCAAGAGGAACATTATGACCTTGTGATCTAGCACACTAAAACATGGGATTGGTAAGATTAAAGACAAATGAGTGTTGAAAATGTCGATTCGTGAGTGCCTGGTTCTTTGTGTTCTAACATTTTTTGGTAGTATAACTTTAATCTTTGGGACACAGTAGCAGTTATTTGATTATTTGAAATATTTTTGTTTCTTCTTGCTTGGTCTCTTGTTGCAGTGTGTTTTTCTTGACAAAGGATGCAAGTATCTGATAGTATGTAATAGATTCTGAGTGCTTGAGGCATAGCTCAAGTTTTTGCCATGCATCCGTGGATACCTGGACTCGATACATAAGATGGTGAGTTAGTTATTATTTCTATTGCTGCGATGAAAATGACCAAATGACTATGGCCAAAAGCAATGTGTAAGAAAGGGTTTGTTTGCCTTCCACTTCTGCACTATAGTCCTTCTTTGAAAGAAGCTTGAATAGGAACTCAAGCAGGGGAGGGACCTGGAGGCTAGAGCTGATGCAGAGGTATAGAGGGGTACAACTTACTGGCTTGCTTCTATGGCTTGCTCAGCTTGCTTTCTTATAGAATACAGGACCACCAGTCAGGGATGGCACCAGCACAATAGGCTATGCCCTCCGCAATCGATCCCTATTTAAGAAAAGATCCCACAACCAGATCTTATGGCAGCATTTTCCCAACTGAGAGGTCCTCCTTCCAGATAACTAGCATATCAAGTTGCCATAAAACTGTCCATCACAGATAGCATAGGGCGGTGGGCAGGGAGAGGACTTGAAAGATTATAATATGTAGAAAAGTTTTCTTTTGTTCTTTCTTTTCTTCCTTCCTTCCTTCCTTCCTTCCTTCCTTCCTTCCTTCCTTCCTTCCTTCCTTCCTTCCTTCCTTCCTCCTCCCCTCCCCCCCTCCTCCCCTCACTTCCCTCTCTTCCTTCTTCCCTTCCTTCCTTTCTCTTTCCCTTTTTATTTATTCATTTTTCGTATATTACATCCTGACTGCAGTTATCCCTTCCTTCTTTCCTAGTCCCTCCCCAACACCTTCACCGCTCCCCCAGGTCCACTGTTCTTCCTTTTTCCATCAGAAAAGAGCATGTTTCCCAGGGATATTATCCAAACATGGTATAACAAGTTAGACTAAGACTAAGCACACACCCTCTTATCAAGGCTGGATGAGAAAATGTGAGGAGGGAAAGGGTCGCAAAAATCAGGCAAAAGAGTCAGAGACAGCCTCTGTTCCCACTGTTAGGAATCTCAGAAGAGCATCAAGTTACATACACAACTATAACAAATATGCTGAGTTTATAGGTCTGACCTATAAAGGTTCCATGATTGTTGGCTCACTGTCTGTAAGCCTGTATGACCTCTGGTTAGTTGATTCAGTGGGCCATGTTCTTGTGTCCTTGACCACTCTGGCTCCAACAATCCTTCCTCCTTCTCTTCTGTAGGATTCTCTGAGTTCCACCTGATGTCTCACTGTGGTTCTCCGCATCTGCTCCTATAAGCTGCTGGGTGAAGCCTCTCTGATGACAATTAATAGTGCAGCAAAAGCTAGAGGCCTTGAACCAGTGCAATGACTCATCACAACGAAATTTGTAAGAAAAGCTGTTTGAGTAAAAGTCTGTACTGCGTAACACACCAGGAGATACCACAGATTCCTGAGTGAGATGTTTCTATTTATTTATTTATTTATTTATTTATTTATTTATTTATTTATTGTTTTCTTTTGTGGGGAGTTGCAAGGGCAGAGGGCGAATATGAAGGAATGGGAAGATATGGGGGATTGGAGTGCATGATGTGAAATTCACAAAGAATCAATAAAAAGTTTAAAAATTGTTTATCTGATCATGAGCCAATTTTGGTAAGTGGTATTTATTTGGGAAAATCATCTGTTTCTTTTAGATTTTGCAAGTTTTGGAGTATAGCCTAATGCGGTATTTATTTGGGAAAATCATCTGTTTCTTTTAGATTTTGCAAGTTTTGGAGTATAGCCTAATAGTCATTTGGATTCTTTCTCTGATTTTTAGTTAGTTTGGGTAAAGATTTCCTTATCTTCTTGATTTTCTCAAAGAACCAAATCTTTGTATTCTCTTCATTTCTATTTTATTGATTTCAGACTTTGGCTTGATTATTTCCTGTTGTCTATTCCCCTGGGGTTTTTTCCCTACAGCTGTCAGGTGTGCTGTTAAGTTGCTAGTATGAGATCTCTCCAGTTCCTTTATTAAATCACTGAGTGCTATGCTTTTAGCACTGCTTTCACTGTAGTATCTCATAAGTGTGGGTATGTTGTGCATTTATTGAATCCTGGAAAGTACTTAATTTCTTTCATTCTTTATGTCTTGACCCAGTAGTTGTCTAGTAGGGACCTATTCAGTTTCCATAAGTTTGTAGGCTTTCTGTTGTTTCTGTTGTTAAAATCCAGCCTTAATCCATGGTGATCTGATAGGGTACAGGGGTTATTTCATATCTTTTAATCTGTCGTGACCTCGTATATAATCAATTTGGGAGACTGTTCTCTTAGGTGCTGAGAAGAAGGTGTATTCTTCTGTGTTTCAGTGAAATGCTCTGTAGATACCTATTAGGTCCATTTGAGTCATAATGTATGTTAGTGCCACCACTTTTCTGTTTAGTTTTAGTATGGATGACCTGTCCATTAGTGAGAGTGGGGTGTTGAAGTCTTCTTCTATTAATGTGTGAGGTCTTATGTGTGATTTAAACATTTTTTAAATGTTTGAGTCCTTGTGTTTGAACTGAAACATTATTTTGTGGATTTTTCCTTTGATGAGTATAACATAACCTTCCCCATCTCTTTTGATTAATTTTGGTTTGAAGTTTATTTCATTAGATATTAGAGTAGCAACATCAAATTGCTTCTTGGGATCCATTTGCTTGGAAAAATCTTTTTCCAATGATTTACTCTGAGGTAATTTCTATCTTTTTGATGTTGGGATATGTTTCTTGTATGCAGCAGAAGGATGGATCCTGTTTTTGCATCCATTCTATTAGCCCATGTCTTTTTATTGTGGAATTGAGTCCATTGACATTGAGAGATATTAATAACCAATCATTGTTAATTCCTGTTTTTTTTTTAATGTTGTTGTTGTTGTTGTTGGTGGTGGTGGTGGTGGTGGCAGTGGTGACATGTATATGTGTGTGTGTGTTTCCCTTCTTTTGGTGGTGTTGGTGTGTGTGTGTGTGTGTGTGTGTGTGTGTGTGTGTGTGTGTGTGTGTGTGTGTGTGTGTGTGTGTGTGTGTTTTCCTTCTTTTGTGTGTGTGTGTGTGTGTGTGTGTGTGTGTGTGTGTTTCCCTTATTTTGGCCTTGCTGGTGTGAGATAATTTATTTCCTGTGTTTTCATGGTTTAATTAACCTCCTTGGGTTGAAGCTTTCCTTCTAGTACCTTCTGTAGGGCTGGGTCTGTGGATAGATATTGTTTACATTTGATATTGTCATAGAAAATCTTGTTTTTCCCATCTATGAGGATTGAAAGTTTTGCTGAATATTGTAGTCTGGGATGGCATCTGTGGTCTTCTAGAGTCTGCAAGACTCTGTCTAGGCCCTTTTGGCTTTTAGAGTCTTGGTTGGGCAGTTGAGTGTAATTCTAATAACTCTGCCTTCTTATGTTACTTAGCCTTTTTCTTTGCAGCTTTTAATATTCTTTGTTGTTTATGTTTAGTGATTTGATTATTATGTGGTGAGGGGACATTCTTTTCTGGTCCAATCTATTTGGTGTCCAGTAAACTAAGTCTTGTACCTGTATAGGCATGTCCTTCTTTATGTTAGGAAAATTTTGTTCTATGATTTCTTTCTTTCTTTCTTTCGGAGCTGGGGACCGAACCCAGGGCCTTGCGCTTCCTAGGCAAGGGCTCTACCACTGAGCTAAATCCCCAACCCCTGTTCTATGATTTCGTTACAAATCTTTCTGGGTTTATAAACTGTGAGTCTTCTCCTTCTTCTATTCCTATTGTTCATAGGCTTGGTCTTTTCATAGTGTCCCAGATTTCCTAGATGTTTTGTCAGGAGCTTTTTAGATCTAACATTTTCTTTGACTGATGCATCTATTTCCTTTTATTGTTTCCTCAATGCCTAAGATTCTGTCTTCCATCTTTGGCATTCTGTGGGTTGTTGGTGTTGCTTGTGTTTGTAATTCCTGTTTACTTACCTAGAGTTTCCATTTCCAGAACTCCAATGGTTTGCTTTCTTATTGTTTTGTTGCTATTTTCATGTCTTTGCATAATTTTATTTCTTTCTTTCACCCGCTTGCTGTGTTTTCCTGGATTTCTTTAAGGAGTTTATTTGTTTCCTCTTTAAGGACCTCTATATCTTCACAAGTTGGTTTTAGGCTCATTTTCTTGTGCTTCAGCTCTGTTTGCATATTCAGGCTTGCTGTAGTACGATATCTAGGCTCTGGGGGTGACATATTGCCCTGGATGTTGTTGATTGTATTCTTACACTGGTGTTAGGCATCTGGGTTTGGGGTGATCTTAGGTCTAGGTGCCAATTCTTGAGTTTGTCTTTGTTAGATGGGCGCTTTGGCTTCTGTTTGCTCTTTGGTGTTTGTGGCCTGGATTTCTGGTGGCATTGTCTTTTTTTTTTTTTTTTTTTTTTTTTTTTTTTTTTTTTCATGCTGGGGACCGAACCCAGGGCCTTGCGCTTCCTTGGCAAGCGCTCTACCACTGAGCTAAATCCCCAACCCCGGCATTGTCTTAATTAGAGTTTTACTGCTGTGAACAGACACCATGATAAAGGCAACTCTTTTTTAAAAAAATTTTTATTAGATGTATTTCTTTACTTACATTTCAAATGTTATTCCCCTTCCAGGTTTCCTGTACATAAGCCCTCATCCTCTCCTGTCCCCCTCCCCCATATGGGTATTCCTCCTATACATCCCCCTTACGCCCCCCCCCATATCCCCCTGCACTGGGGGGTCTAACCTTGACAGGACCAAGGGTTTCCCCTTCCACTGGTGCCCCAATAAGGCTATCCTCTGCTACATATGCAGTTGGAGCCCTGGGTCAGTCCATGTATAGTCTTTCGGTAGTGGTTTAGTCCCTGGAAGTTCTGGTTGGTTTTTATGGGGTTGAAAGCTCCTTCAACTCTTTCAAGACTTCCTGTAATTCCCCCCAATGGGGGTCCTGTTTTCAGTTTGGTGGTTTGCTGCTGGCACTGACCTCTGTATTGGACATGTTCTGGATGTGTCTCTCAGGAGAGATCTATATCCGGTCTGATAAAGGCAACTCATCATTGGGGCTGGCTTACAGGTTCAGAGGTTCAGTCCATTATCACAAGATGGGAACATGGCAGCATCTAGGCAGGCATGGTGCAGGAGGAGCTGAGAATTCTAAATCTTTATCTGAAGGGTGTTAGGAGAAGACTGACTTCTAGGCAGCTAGGACGAGGGTCTTAAAGCCTACATCTATAGTGGCACACTTCCTCCAACAAGGTCACATCTACTCGAACAAGGCCACAATTCCAAATAGTGCCACTCCCTGGACAAAGCATATTCAAACCACCACAAGAAGGGAGTCTCTCCCTAAGTTGGGGGAGTGGGATAAGGTGATGAGGAGGAGATTGGGGATTTGGGGTAGTGTGGGAGTGGGCACTGAGAGATAGAAGGCGATTCAATGTTGAGCTGCCTCTCTGAGGTTCTGGTAGCTGGTATGCTGTCTGGCCCAGCCATTTCTCCCTGAGTTCACTTATCTGATTTTCTAGATGACATAGGCTATACCTGTTCTTCTGACCGGCATGGTCTGTGGTTGTTCTGACTGATATCCTGAGCAGTGCTTATCTGTCTGAGGTAAGGATGAAGATGCATCAGCAGGGGCCAGCAGTGGGGCAGGAAAAGGCAGCAGCAGGTTGGGTGTTTGGGTCTGAACTGAGGGTATGGGAGCGTTCCAAGGTGGGGTCTCACATATTCTTTTGACTTCCTTTCTTTTTTTCATCCCCGTTTTCAATTAAATTTTTCCATCTTTATTAAATTGGGTAGTTCTTATTTACATTTCAAATGTTATTCCCTTTCTCGGTTTCCAGGACAACATCTCCCTAGCCCCTCCCCCTCTCCTTCTATATGGGTGTTCCCCTCCCCATTCTTCCCCCAATTCTTTTTTTTTACTTATTCACTTTACATCCCACTCACTGCCCCCTCCTGGTCACTCCCTCCCACAGCCCTTCCCCAACTCTCTTCCCCTTCTTTTAAGTCTGGGTCTTTCCATGTAGCCCTGGGTAGACTGGAATTTACTGTTACTATGTAGTAGATCAGGCTGGGCTCGGCCTGCCTCTGCCTTGCCAGGGGTAGGATTAAAGATGAGTAACACAGTACATGACAGATTATGTATTTCTAAATTTATTACAGACCCCCAAGTCCTGTAAACACTTGTGAACATTATTTTTACTCTATTTCAAGGGGGAAATCAGGAATGAGATGCAATGAGGGAAGAAAATGAAAGAACTCGTTAAATAGTGGCATAAGAAGTAAACGAGTTGCCGAAATATTGGTGTGTGTGTGTGTGTGTGTGTGTGTGTGTGTGTGTGTGTGTGTGTGTGTGTGTTGGGGAGCTGGGCGAGTGTGTCTCAAGTAGCACAGCAGTGTCATTTGCTGATAGTAGTAGCAGACGATATTGACCAAACATGGCTTGATGTTAGTAGAGTTCAAACCACAAACAAAGACACAAAACTGCAACCCACAACAACAACAACAACAACAAATTTTAGAAGAGTACTTCGACATTGATATTCCAACAGATTCCCTCTGGAAATTTGGGTGATGCCCATCAGCTGTCACTGGGCATAGGAATAAGTTACCTTTCCACAAAATGGGGACATCACGTTGTTTACAAGAATTGTGGGAAAATTCTGCATGCCTTTCAGTGTTTGCCCTGTGGCCCACCGCTTCTTTCTACCATTTTAGGATGTCTGGGAAAGGAAGCTGGCTCCCTGGTTTCTCCTCAGCTTTCTCTCAGTTAATTTGTGTATGTTAGTTAATTGTCACTATTAAAAACACAGATTCTGACCTGGAGGGAATGAAGCATAGGATAGATACTCGTTAATTACCAACTGTGATCTCAGTTTACTGAGAATAGAAAACTTCCTTCAAGGCCTGGGAGTACTTGATTAACACGGAGAAGATTTCCCAAGAGTGAAGCAGCCGAAGCCCAGAGGCTGACTGAGCTTTCTCTCTACCAATGTGCCTATCTTTGGCTACTACTTCTTTAACATGAGCTTGAAGGAATGCAGTAAACACCACTTACTTGAAATTATTTCTTTTTGACCTACATATATATATATATACATATATATATGCTATTATTTTCTTTTAAGTCAATCTTAGTTTTTAGACATTTATCTTAAAAGAAGGTTTTAGATCATGTCCATAGTACGAAACTATCACTATTCCCATGAATAAAAGATAAATGTGAAATAAGTAAAAGCCTTTAAAACCCTCTCCCATGTTTGGAAATTGCTTAGAAGGAACTTGGGGTTTGGAGTCAGAAGACCAGACTTGCCATCATCTCTGATGCGTCTACATTTGCTGTTTAAAAAAAATCACTTAACTTCTCTAAGAACCAGTGTCTTCATCCAAAAGGGAAAAGGGACGATTTAAGGGCACGGTGTCAATGCCCACTGCAAAGGGTAGCCATAGGAATAGGGGGAATATTTAAGGAGGGTGATGAGAATGCCTGCTGCAAAAGGGGTTAGGGTTGACCCTTGTCCTGGCGTTTTCCTCCCCACCCCCACTCAGACAGGGCTTCCCTATATAGCCCTGGCTGTCCTGGAACTCACTTTTCTACAAGGCTGGCCTCAAACTCACAGAAATCTGCCTTTCTCTGCCTCTGTGGGTGCTGGGATTAAAAGGCCATCACCAACAGCCCTCCCCCTCCCCCTTATTTTTCTAGGATATTAGAACAAATAATTTACAAAGGAAAATGAACATTTCCTATTATTTTTAAGTTCAAAGTCAAGGCTGGGCATGGTACATGGAGCTCAGCTGGAGTGTACAGGTCTCCTAATTTCTAGTGGTTTGTCAGTTGCTTCCTTGAGAAGGGCTGCGCTCTCAGTGCTGTGGCGACAAATGATGTTTTCTCCAAGCATGGGCAGAAAGCTGCATGGTGCCGCATGTTGACATTGTTATGCTTTCATCTTACCAACTCACTGTAGTTTTCCAGAGTGCATGTTGGGTGCATGTTGGGTGCATGTTGGAATGTATGTTGGCATGCATGTTAGGGTGCATGTTGGAGTGCATGTTGGAGTGCATGTTGGAAATCACTTTCCATTTAGTGGGTGTCTTCTTTTCAAAAAACTGCCTCAAGTCAATTCAAGCATCTTCTCATCCTAAATATTCTCCTGGAATGAAGCTTTGTCATGTTGGTTGCATTCTCAGTTTCCTAAAAGAACACACCATCCTACCCAAGGACTCCCAGGGAGAGAGAGGGAGGAAGGGAGGGGGAGGGAGGGAAGGGTAAGGAGGGAGGGGAGAGAGAGAGAGAGAGAGAGAGAGAGAGAGAGAGAGAGAGAGAGAGAGAGAGGCTGTGAAGAAGAGCTGCTTGTAAGATTGGAACTACTCTGCCAAGGTTTTCTCTGCCAAGCCACAGGAGGTGAACAAGACTCCTCTCAGAGAGGCTGTACTGAAGGAACACTTTGTGAGGCTGTGATCCATTCAGTGTTAGAGTTTGCTCAACAGCTAACTGAGTGCTAATTTACTAGGATCTTCATGCTCATTACATTGAAAAACGCTATCCTTCATGATACACTAGAAAAACCATGGGATGCAACAACGTATTTATGACACTCCTCTTTTCTCTAGCTCACACTCTGGAATGAACTAATAAGCAAATCATTAACACACAGAGAGAAATTCTTCTTCTGAGGCTTACTCTCTGAAAGCCTTCGTAGGGAAAGACTACTGTGGAAGGAAACTTGACAAAGAATACTTTGGAGAACTTAAACTCTGCAATGACACTTTGGTGCCAGCAGAGTCTAAAAGCTGACATCAACACTTCTAATATCTGAGCATTACTGCTTAATACAATAGGTTAAGTGTTGCTTACGGGAGTTTAGAACCATTGCCTTCTCAGAAGCGAAAGGGATGCTCATTATCTCTCTCATTACTTCTCTTTAAAATTTGCATTGGTCCTGTCATCTGCAAACTGCTCCTTGGCAATTCTTATTACTAACAAATCCATAACCTTGCTGGCTTCTCTTGAAATAGAGGGTACGGTGGAGTCACTCAGGAAATAGATATTGTGCTGATGGCATCAATTGAAATGAATTGTAGCTGAGGGAAAGGTGCTTTGTGAAGCATTTCAATGTGACAAAAACGAGTTTAGAAATAGTCACTTACTTTATGACTAAATTTCATAATCTTACCCAGGTATTGGTGCCAAACATGTCCTGGACCCACATAAAGGATAGAGGAAGACAAGCTGGCAACGTGACTTAAGGCAAATTGATGTTTACTGAGGGACACTTAAGCATTTCAAAGGGTTTTCAGGAAAACATCCTCCTTTATGGACAGCTTAAGGAAGGAAGTTGGATTCAGGTAGTTCTATGAAACTTTCCTGCTGCCTCCTTCCTGCATTCCATTCTCACTCTCCTGCCTATTAGATGTCACAGATACTCTGAACAGTATATTGGAAAATGACCAGAAGCCTCTTCTCCCCTAAACATTGCCTATAGGCCTAGGTCAAACTTGTACAGCCATTTTGGAAACTAGTGGGAATTTGGAAAAGGAATTATTGCTGAACTTCCTCAGGAAGCTGAGAATAGATTTACTTCAAGATTCAGCTGTAACACTCTTGAGCTTACCCCCAAAGGACTCTATAGCATACTACAGAAACACCTGCTCAGTCAAGCTCATTGGCACTCACTCTATTCATAATAATCAGGAAATAGAAGCAGCCTAGATGTTCACCAACAGATGAACGAATAAAGAAACTGCAGTAGATTCACACAAAGGAACATCACACAGCTGTTAAAAGAAAACTGTGAAATTTCCAGGTAAACTGATGGAACTAGAAAAAAAAATCACACAGAGTGAGGCAGCCCAGGCACAAAAATATAAATATGGGGCAGACTATAATCCATATAACTACAGAGGTTAGGTATAGAATAAAGGACTACTAGAGGTGGGGAAAAGGAAGGGGGTGGGGGGAGTGATTATGGGGCAGAAGAACTAAGACTAAGGACCTTCGGAGGGATCACACGAGAGACTAATACAGTAGAAGCTTACTACAATATATAGAAATATGAATATGATCTAAATGAAATTGGCAAATAACAGGGGAGATGAAAAGTTAACTGGCCATTTCTTGCCACCAAATGAAGCCTCCAGTTCCAGAAATGGTTTATATCTAACCAAGTTGTTGGCTAAAGAGACCCTAGGCTATTTGTCCAGGATATTGGTTACTCTCACAAAAAGGAATTATTGCTGAAGATAACACTCACACAACTCATTTAACATGGAGAAATTGAGCTGGTGCCTTTAGGCTTAGATTTTTTCAAAACCTACTTTAATAAGGGTTTTTAAATGCTTTAACCTCCCTTCTAGCTCACCTAGTGGAAAGGAAGGTAAACAGGGCAAGGGGTGATGTGGACCTGTTTAGAAATAGTTCTTTGTGGGGAGAGTCCAATCTTTGTTGTAAGGATATCAGCAGTTCAGTCCATACGAATTAGCAGCAGTAGCTCCATCTACTTGAAAACACCATTCACATATCAGTGATGGCAGCTTGATCCAGAAGAAGTCATGAGGTTGTGCCAATCGGTCCAAGGTTGAGGAAGCAGCAAGAAGCTACTGGAATATCACAAGAAGTTCTTTGGTGTGTTTCTCTCTACGAGGTCACAAGAAACAATGATCAGCAAAGAAGGGAAGGCAAACCAAGGCCACAGCATCATCAGTGAAGACCAATGTCAGCAAAGACCAACGAAGACCAACAAAGAGTGGCAAGGTGAACCAATGCCACAGGGTGGTCCACAGTCTGTTGGGTTATACTTATACCCTTTGTAAACATCACATGTCCTCCCAAGTGTCTGTTCTAGCAAAACATCTCATGTCCTTTTCCCAGGCAGCTTCCAGAAAAACACCATGTGTCTGTTTTCAGCAAAACATCCTCCCGCGTGTCTGTTTCAGCAAAATACCCCTCATAGGACAGTTTCCAGAAAAATATCACATGACACAACCAAGTCTCCACAGGAACCAGAAACTTCAAGAGTCTACCCCATACTGATTAGCATTCATAATATTGGAAGGTACTTTGTGTGCTACCAAAGGAGAAAGGTAAACACCAACTAAGCTACAAATACTTTGATCTACCATAGTGACCTGCCTGCAGGTGAACTAGTGCAATAGTAGGAGCGACCATGCACTGTCTGATTGAGATCTATCCCTCACATTGCTCAGGCAGCCAAGGACCTGAGACTAGATAGGCTATAGACCTAGAGGAAAACTAAATGCTACTGTATCCTAAAACAATAAAATGATTCCTAATGACATCCAGCTGTATTTGTTGTTCAGTGCCTTGCTCAGCCATCATCAGAGAAGCTTCCTCCTGCAGGACATGGAAAAGACAGAGACCCACAGTCGGACAATGGACAGATAGTGAAGTACTCAGTCCAGAATGGGATTTCCACCAAACTTGTCCACAGAACTCTTCTCTGCAGAAAGAGTGTAGAAGTCAGTGGCCATGGAGGACATCAAGAAAACAAGGCCTCCTTGTTGGCTTACAGGCTATCTGCAAGACACTAGGGACCAAGCAATGACTTAAGTCATCACCTGCCACCATCACCTGCTACCAGGTGCCGGCAGTGCACCAGGTGGTGTATAAAAGGGACTCTGCCACCCCACCTCTTCCTTTCTCTTTCTCTCCCCTATGTGATTCTCTCTCTTTCCCCTTTCTATCTTTCTTTCTGTTCTTCTCTGCCCCCCTTTCTCTGTCCTCCGACCTCTGTTCCTGTCTGTTTACTTCTACCCCTTCTCTCCCCCCCTTCTCTCAAATAAGCCTCCTTATACTAGGCATGTTGCATGGCATGATTTCTCAGGGAATACCTTGGCATGGGCCCACCACATACCCCCACCGGGCACCATGTTATATTTTATAACACTTCTAAACACAACAGAACCAGTGTACATACGAACTCTCAGAGACTGTGGCACCATGTGTGCAGCATCTGGACAGGTTTGGTCAGATGGGGTCCCAATACTGAGAGAAGAAGTGAACACAAGCCACAATTCCTAACGTGGAAGCTCTACTTACCGTGGATAACCCAGAAACTATCCCTGGTTGATAACAGCTTGAAAATGGGAAATTAGTTTTCTTAAATAGAGTTTCACTGGGAATTCAAGCCACTCTTAAGGCCAACCCCATTCCCAGATATAGATGGCCAACACAAAACAAACCCAGTGACTTATTTGTCTCAATGCTTTGTTGGGGCATTTTCTTTATACCTTTATACCACCTTACAGATCTTTTGTGTATATACTGTATATACTCAAATCTGTGCTTTTATAGGATTTGTGTGTGTGTGTGTGACCCTGTGTGCATCCATGTCTACTTATATGTATTTCTTGTGCTTGTTTTCCTTGGCTCTTTTTCTTCTGTTTGTTTGTTTTCTTCTATTCTGGTTTGTTTGTTTTTTCTTATTATATTTTTACTTTTTAGATGCCTAGTTATTTTCTAAAAAGAGAGAAAGAAGGGGTGTAGATTTGAATGAAAGGATAGGTGGGGAGGGTATGAATGGAGTTAGAGGATGGAAAACTGTAGACAGAACATATTGTATGGATAATTGATGAAAAAAACTATTTTCAATAAAAGAAATAAAGAAATAAAAGGTTCTCTTGCTTATACCCATCCAAGGGCTGCCTTTCTGGAAGGGAAGGAACAGAAAGTTCTGCTCATGTTTTTGTTTCTATCCTCCCTTTCTACCCTCTCCAGGCTCTGCATTGCAATCTCCCTCACACCCCATCTTCCCCTCCCTCTGTCCTCATTTTCTCTCATCTCCTGACCTTCATTTACCACCCTTTCTCCACATTTTACCTTTCTCTCCATGTGTCTCCAAAGCAGAAAGATCCAGGTTTACTTCTTCAGGGGCTCAACTCATGCTGTTAGCTGCTAAGCTCATGTGCGGCCCTATGAAAACAAAAATGAAAACCTCAAACATAATTTTGTGTGTTCTTTTTTTTAAAATATTATTTATTTGATGTATATGATTACCCTGTCTTCAGACACACCAGAAGAGGGCATCAGAAACAGATGGTTGTGAATGAAACTCAGGACCTCTGGAAGAGCATCAAACCACTAAGCCATCTCCCCAGCCCTTGTGTGTTCTTGAAACAAGTAAAATGGATTTTTATATATAGTGTCCTCGATTAAATATGTTAAAATACTAGTCTTTCTGTATGGAATCATTAAGGAAATATATTCATCCCCACCCCCAGTTTTAGAAGCTTGGTTTATAATTTGAATCCAAGATATGTTTTTCATTTCCAAAGATTACAGTGCAGGGCTCATGAACTGTAAATGTCTTAAGGAGGTATCCTATTCTCTGGCTCTTAAACATGTACTTTAACAATTTAAACCTACTTACTTGAGACAAATTGTATAAAACTTGGAGGCTAGGCCTTTTCCCCCATCCAATTTTATATTTCATTCCTGGGTGTACAGTAAACAGTTTGAAAATTTCCACCACCACCACCACCACCACCACCACCACCACCACCACCACCACCACCACCACCACCACCACCACCACCACCACCACCATTTGTTAGTGTTTCCCCTGTACATAGGTCTGTGCATCAAATGTATGTTTGGTGCCTATAAAAGCCAGAAGGCATAAAGATCCCTTTCAACTAGAGTTATAGACAATTGTGAGTCACTATATGGGTGCTAATCAAACCCGGGTCCTCAGGAATAGCAGTCAGTGTTTGCTCTTAACTGCTAAACCATACCTTTAGCCTCACAGTCACAATTTTCTATTGAAGCATTAGAGATATCAACCTTGTCGGTCACTTCTGTCACAGAGCATACTCACAGTGTCATCATGCTGGAGTTTCCCTCCTCCTCCTTACTCATGAGATGATTCAGTAACCACATTGTTCCTGCTCCAACAGAAGTTGGAACCTTGATGTTGTTGGATGAGGCCATGAGAAATGGATATGCATTCTTTGCAGACCGGTTGCACCAGAGAGCAGCACGTTCACAGAAACTATTCAGAGAAGTCAGGCACAATGATTATGCAGCTGAAATCAATAGTATAATTGTGTCCACTGTCTTTTCCCCCTGCCTAATAGAGATGTGGTCAAAGACATGCAAAAATGTCCTGCTTGCAGGATGCAAACGTGAAGCAGAGATTTTTAAATTCGATCACAGTACAGAGACAGAGTTTTATAAGCTGACACCAAGTGTAGCTTATGAAGCAGCAGGGAGCTGGGAGTCCCAGGGTCTGCAGGGCACAGAGAGGAACCCAAAACAGGAAAAGATGAGGCCAGCTACTAAACCCTGTCAGACTTGCTGACATTGGAAGAGCAGGGAAAACACATAAACCTTACTCATTTCACAATTTTATGAAAAACTGCTGATGTGCGTGCTGTTTTCAGTCCTTTCTTCAATTTGTTTCCAGGCAGAAGTCCCCTGCACAGAATTCCAGGATTCTAGAACTGATCTGATGAACACTAGAATAAATCTGTGATTTTTTTTCCCCTCACTACATACAAAGTTACATCTTAAGTTACAAATGTTGTCTTCATAGATTCCAATGTCCAAGGGATCTTTAAGAATGTACCAAGTAGTCCTGGTTAAGCATACAATGTTATTTAATTTTAAAGTCTTACTTCTGTTTCCTATAGATAGTATCAATCTTAGTTCCCCATTTCCCTTCTCGTCTAGTTAATGTACCTAACCTGAACAGAACTTCTTCTTCTTCTTTTTTCATTTGTAAAAGTTTTGGTATATTGGTCTGCTTTTAGATACATTGTAGCAAGCAAAAGATTGTGTGGCACTTTTCACTGGGTCATGCCATATTGACAGGAAAAATACTTTTTGGTTGATGTGTTCATGGTAGTATATACTGAAGCAATTGAAAACCTCTTTAAACAATAAGGAATTACAAAGTTTCAGTATTACTCTTAAAGATACTCATTTTTGCTCTAATACACTTAAGTTTGTACTCATCAAACTCATGAAAAATTATTGTTAACTTTTGAATATATCTATAACAAAATTAAGTACCAAATTCAGGAAAATATTAAGGCTTTTAAAAAAATACCCACTCATCCCCTTACGACCCCTAATTTTGAGTTCTCTCTTTTTTATTGGATATTTTTTATTTACATTTCAAATGATATCCTCTTTCCTGGTTTCCCATCCATAAATCTCCTATCCTATCCCCCTCCCCTCTCTTCTATAAGGGTATTCCCCCTCCCCAACCACCCCTTCCTGTCTCTCCCCACCCTGACATTCCCTTACACTGGGGATCGAGCTTTGGCAGGACCAAGGGCTTCTCCTCCCATTAGTGCCCAACAAGGCCATCCTCTGTTACATATGCAGCTGGAGCCATGGGTCTGTCCATGTTGAACAGAACTTATCTGGCTTAACATTTTGGAAATTGTCCATTTAAAATGTTTGTTCACTTATAAGAGTGTGGGATTCTGACAACTGGGTCCTCTTGTCACAGCCATTTGCCTGACAGTAAAGATCTAACTGAGCATGCATCCTTTAGATGAGGGGGTTGGGGGACTAATTGGATTTAATCATATTTCTGGTTTTCTGTTGCTGTGGATCAAAAGCCTCCCTGTTCATTGCAAGAAGTTTACACCAACGGGATGTTTCAGGCTGTTGTCCATGGTTTGACCCTACAGGAGCCCTGCCTTTCTGGGTTTGTCTTGGAACACAGGCTTCAACATGAGTCATAGAATTAGGATGATTTTCCTGGCTATTTTTTTCCTTGGGATTTATTCAGGACAACTGATGCAGTTA
Organism: Rattus rattus; assembly: GCF_011064425.1. Lineage (NCBI taxonomy): Eukaryota > Metazoa > Chordata > Mammalia > Rodentia > Muridae > Rattus > Rattus rattus. Next base: position 107,570,540 of record NC_046154.1, on the reverse strand, counting down.
TCTCGACCTCCAGAGACCTATAGGACTTTAGATAGTATTATGTTTTGTCAATAAAAAACCAGAGCTCTTTCCTCTTCTTTTTTTTTTTTTTTTCCCAGCTTGGAGCTGGGGACTCTTTGGAGACACAGCCCCCAGAGGCTGATGGGGGGTTGAGTTTAACCCATTCAAGGACCTTTGCTCTCCTAGTGAGGCTGTTGTCCATGGTTTGCTACCACTGAGCACAAATGACCCAACCCTGCAGAGCTCTTTCTCAATCCTTACTTGGTGGATAGTGACTGCCATTCTTAAACAAAAGAATCTCTCCCCTTATGCTGCCACAGTTTGTCACTGGAAAATACAATGGAAGGCTTTTTTTTTTTTTTTAACTTTTAGTATCTGACAACGTGAGTGTAACTCTTCAAACTGGGTTGTCTATGATGCTTATTTTTTTCCTACATCAATTGTCTTGAGCTTATTGTGACTATAACTTTAAACTTATATTTTATTATATTAAATAAGGGAATTGAGATTTTCATTTTGAGCGTTTTTCCCCCCACATTTTAGCAGCTTTTTTTTTCTGTGTGTATGTGTTTATGTGTTGAACTAAAGCATTGCCCTTCAAATGGATCTTCTGTCCCAGTTTTATTTCTTGCTATATTGAGGAGATAAGGCTTTTTCATCTCTTTCTCTTTCCCCTCTTCTCTTTGTTTTGCTTTTGACTAGATTTTGACAAGAGCCTGGGAACACAGATCCCTGGCCACCAAAGAGAACAAAGGAGCAGGGAATAATCGTTTCAGTGAGAAAGAGCTACCTTCATTGTTTCTCCTGAGGCTCGTCACAGATGTGTTAGCAGATCTGCCGCTCTGCGAGCATCCATTAAACAGACTATGTTCAAGACAGTGCCCTTGGTGATAAAGACATTCGGACGATCTCTACTTTTTCCTTGTAAAAGCTTTAAGATTTCAATTTAAAAAAATGTAGCTACTGTGCATAAAAATCACATGGGAAGTGTATGCAAGGAGACAGAGTAAAGGGACTGTGGACACGACTCACTTATGATGTGGTTAAGTTTTTCATTGTAGATAGGAGAGAGGGAAAAGCCAGAAGAAGCTTCCAGAGCAGACAGAAAGAAGAGACTGGACATGACAAGCAGAGTGGACATGGACTGGGGTGTGGAAGTGGGAGAGTGAGAGAAAATAGAGGAGACAGTGAAGTATCAAGAAAGAGAATACAGCATAGATGAGAATAAGAGAGCGCGGGGGCTGGAGAGATGGCTCAGCGGTTAAGAGCACCCAACTGCTCTTCCAGAGGTCATGAGTTCAATTCCCAGCAATCACATGGTGGCTCCAAACCATCTGTAAAGAGAGCCGATGCCCTCTTCTGGTGTGTCTGAAGAAAGCTAAAGTGTATTTATATATAAAAAAGGAATAAATCTTAAAAAAAAAAAAAAAAGAGAGCAAGGGTCAGTGGAGAATAGAATAAAAGGAGGGTGAGAGCTGGTGGGGAGAGAAGGGACAGGAGACTGGCGTGGGGGCTTTGAAATATATAACAAGTTTTGTGAATAGAGGCTGAGAGAGCCTGAAGTCATAGGCTTTGATATGCAGCCATTGTCAATGGTCTATGTCATATGTCATATGCATATGGGGGAATGACTACCTTTTGCAGATAAGACCTGGTTTCATAATTCCCCCGGGGAATGATGATTTTTATATAACAGCCAGAAATCGGGTAGTTCAGCCTGAGCTCCTTTCTTGGTATGTGAACAGCCTGAGCCCTAACAGAAAGCTGTATAGCAAGTACAGCTGTATATTCCGAGGTTCCACCTGAGAACCTACAGCTTCGCAATCTGTGGTGGTACCACCTCTGAATATACATTTTCAAAACGTTTTGAGCTGTGGGTTTGAATGCATGGCCATAGGGAGTGGCACTATTAGGAGGTGTGGCTCCTTGTTGGAGGAAGTGTGTCACTGCGCAGGTCATCTTTAAGGTTTCCTATGCTCAGGTTCCACCCAGTATGGAAGAGTCTCCTCCATGCTGCCTGAAGAAGAGAGTCTCCTGCTGCTGCCACCTTTGTATCAAGATCAAGATGGGGCTCTTCCAGCACCAAGTCTGCCTGGAGGTTGCCAGGATTCCCACCATGGTCATAATGGACTGAACCTCTGAAACTGCCCGCCAGCCCCAATTTAATGTTGCCGTTTATAAGAGTTGCCTCATTTATAGTGTGTCTTCACAGAGATAAAACCCTAAGACAGAAGCCAATCAGTTATCCACTTGTCTGGGGAAGCACTATCTTAGCTTTCGGTCACCCTTTGAAATGAGGTTAAAAGAAATCAGCAAATACTAGGATATGGAAAAAATAGAAAACAAATAGAAAAACATATAGAAAGTACCTCCCACTTTTCAGAAGACAGATACAAAGAAGTTATACCCGTCAACATAATTCATGCCAGTTACCATAATTACAACATTCCTGTCTTAGGCACTGAATATAGTAGAATTCACACTGGTCCAGGGCAGATATTCTGCTCAGACTGTTTTCATGGACTGGTCTCGTCAAAACTGAACCAGAAATTGAGACTCTGAACTTCACACTTGATGCTCCTTACCATGTGGCCTCCCCATTGCCTATGTGGGTCAAGAAGGAGAGGGTCATAGTTCATTTCTCATACCTCAGTCTACCCAGAAAGTCTATTCTAGTTCCCTTTTCCAGAAAGATCGTGCATCCCTCTGTATCTCTTCTCTTTACATAACCCCTTTGGGTGTGTGGAGGGTAGCTTGATCCTAGTTTACCCAAAAGCTAATAGCCATTTATCAGGGAATATAAACCATTTCATCATTCTGGATCTGGGTGACCTCACTTAGGGTGATTTTTTTCTGGTTGCATTCATTAGCCTGTTGTCATGCGCTCATTTTATGCTGTCGTATTTTAGCAGTTAGGTGATGCTGCATTATTTAAATGTGCCACATTTTCTTTATCCATTCTTCAGCTGTGGGACATCTACATGGTGTTCAGCTTCTGGCTTGTACAAATAAAGCTGCTATGTACATAGTTTAAAGAAAAGAGAGAGAATTTGTAAAAAAAAACAAAAAAACAAAAAAACAAACAAACAAGTAGCATGCATTCCCTATGGTCATTCTGCTTGTCTAGACGCTGTCACGGCCCCTCAGTGAGATGAAAGAAGGCAAGGGAGTAAGGTCATGAGTATTTAGGAAGCAAAGAAAATGGCTTGGAAAACACAGTGTCTGCCACTAGTGTGAGAAGCAGAGTCTCCATTGACGAAGCAGCCTTCTCTTCTTCCAAGCTAGCGAGAAAGCAGACCACTGAAGAGACGTGGTCAGCAAGCGCAAGCTTCTGCAAAGGCTGTTCTGCTCCAAATGCTCCCTTCCAAGGAGTTCATGGTAATGGAGGCACCGTGGCTTCTCATTATAAATGAGACTCACATCTAGACTCATGAATTGTGCCGTACTTTCAGGAGATAATTCATCTATGTTGAAACAGTAAGGGTAGCATTGAATACAATAGATTGTTGCTGCAACAGGTAGAGATATTGTCCAGAAGGAATGCTAAGAGTTTAGGATCATGGGTCAGCATAGAGAAGGCAGAGATGTGCTGACTTACAGAAACTTTGAAGGTTTTACTGTTTTCCATGTCTGGTAAGAGCACCGGAGCAAACTAGATGATAATCTTAGGGATAAAGTTCACACATGCACAGCTTTTACAGATGGAATATTAACAACTCATTATCCTATCCAGTCTTTTAACCATTGCGACTACACTCCCTCTCACGCAACAAGGTCTTCACCGAAGTGCAGCTGGGGTGGATAAAGGTCTTGTCCTTATCTTCTATTTTATGAATTTCAGTATCGTCAATATATTTACCAGGGTTTGATACCTTCACATGTGTTAATTTGTGGATCTCATTTTAAGAGTAGCATTCTACCTCGTAGGTCCCAAGATTCCCCCAAAGCCTCCAAATTTGCCAAAAACAAAAACAAACAAACAAACAAAAAACCCGAAAAAAACCGCAGAAAGTACAGGGCTGCAGTAATTTTTATAATATAATACCCTTGCATTCACTATAAAATATTTGTCTTCTGTAAAGTTTCTTCAATATTAAAAATTTCAAACTTACATAATATTAATTCTTATAATAAACCTTCATTTTTACATTTTTAAAAATAAAAATACATTTACTTTTTATTTAATTTCAATTAACTAATTTGTGTGTGTGTGTGTGTGTGTGTGTGTGTGTGTGTTTGTTGTACACAAGTGACAGGGTCAAAGGCCAACTCATGGGACTTAATTCTCTTTTTCACCATCTGGGGTTCTAGGGATCAAACTCTGGTCATCAGGCTTGGCAGTAAGTATATTTACCTTGTGAGCCATCTCTCCACCCTTCTAGTTTTATTCTTAGTTACCATCGTGAGCTGTTATTGACTTTAGAACCCCACATTTAAAGCTTAGCTACATTCTACAACTCTATAGAGTGTATTCTCCTAAGGTCATTATCCGTTTTACAAAGCCGATTCCTTGTTTGGGTAGGTTCCATGCAACTGGGTTCTTTAATGTCCTCTTTTGCTAAAAATCTTTTCAGCATTAATATTTTTTCAAGCATCAGATGATCCTAGCACATGCTGTTCTTGTTTAATCCACTAACAAATGGTGGTAGTTTGAATAGGTATGGCCCCTGTAGACTCATATGTTTGAATGCTTGGCCTATAGGGAGTGGCACTATCAGGAGGTGTGGCCTTGTTGAAGTGGGTGTGGCCTTGTTGGAGGAAGTGTGTCACTGTGGGGGCAGGCTTTGAGGTCTCAGCCAGTTCATTTCCTACTTCCTGTGGATAAAGACATAGAACTCTCAGCTTCTTCCTCAGTACTATGTCTGCCTGCACGTTACCGTGCTACCTGCCATGACAACAATGGACTAAACCTCTGAACCAGCCCCAATTAAATGTTTTCCTTTATAAGGGCTGCTGTGGTCATAGTGTCTCTTCACAGCAATAAAACTCTAAGACCCAAGTTTAGTCCTCCTCACTGAATGTATAGGACCACTACAAGGATACTGACATTTTGTACTCACTACTAATTACTAGTAAGACCTTATGTGAATTTGCTTTCTAATATGGTATGATGGTTTGTATATGCTTGGTCCAGGGAGTGGCATTATTAGAAGGTGTGGCTTTATTGGAGAAGGCATTGCACCGTGGGTGTGGGCTTTAAGACCCTCATCCTAGCTGACTGGCAGTCAGTCTTCCACTAGCAGCCTTCAGATGAAGATGCAGAACTCTCAGCTTCTCCTGCCTAGATGCTGCCATGCTCCCACCTTGAAGATAATGGACTGAACCTCTGAACCTGTAAGCCAGCCCCAATTAAATGTTGTCTTTTATAAGATTTGCCTTGGTCATGGTGTCTGTTCGCAGCAGTAAAACCCTAACTAAGACATATGGGTTTTAGTATTTAGGACTGAGGAGGTGGAACACACCAACTTGTCTAGTGCAAAGGAATTTAGAGCTTGGAGCATTCTGGTGGTGTAAGCAGTCAGTTAGGTAAAGAAAGGATCCCTGTCAGTGAGTTCACCATCTCTGCACCAAATCTTTAAGCTAAGCGATGTAAACTGTGGAAAGACTTATTTTGGTTATAGCTTCTGTTTGTTGCTGTTAGGGCTTCTTGCATTGGGTCTGTGGAGGTATAATGCATTATGGTAGGAGCATGCGTTAGAGGAAGCCTGCCCACCTCACGGTGACTGGAAAAAGAAAGGCAGGGACAGGAAGGGTGAGGTTCTCAGTACCTTCTCTTCTGGGCACATCCGATGGCCAATTATTCACAGTGTATGGGATTTCCTAATGACAATTGATGACTGTGATTTGGATTACATATTTACCTCATGATGCTGCTTTCATTCCTAAGTGATTCTGTAATTACAAAACAAACAAACAAACAAACAAACACCAACATCCACTGTAAAGCAGTTGCCAAGTTTGCAATGGCAGGAGCCTCATGCATCTTTGTTCACTGCACCTTTAGTTTCGGGGCGTGAATTAATCTGCTGTTCTGCTCATCACGATCCTAGGAGAAACAGGTTGTCTCCCACGTATATGGCACAGAGACCAGTGTACCACAGGACTTGCCACTGAGCTTTATGTACGTATGTCTTGTGACCTCACACGATGAGGAGATTTAACAATGCGTTTCTCAGAATGTGTCCTTGTGGTTAAGCAGAACATGAGGATAAATATTTAATTAGGGGAAAAGATTAGCCACTTCAAGCTGCTTTCTCTTATCAGGATTTTTGTGCTGAGCAAATTGTGAATAATTATAGCCCTGGGATGCATATCTAGGAAATAACAGAAAAAAGTTAGATGTATAATGCTGTTCATTGAACCATTAGTCAAAATAGCAACACTTGAAAGCAACCCACTGTCCACTAGGGAGGAATGGTTGAATCTTGACGATGTCCCCAAATGATAGATAATTATCCTGTTGTATGAAAATGGCAGCTGATGACTTTATAGGAACTTGTAGTCTATTATACAGTGTGAAATTAAAATACCAGGATACAGGGATTGGGTTTTTTTTTTCCTCTGAAACAAAGATTCACTGGGTAAAAGAGGAAGTGAGGAAGCAAGCAGGGGGTGTGAGATAAAGTGCATGCTGGTATCTCAGTGGAGCTAGCCATATGGACAAATGAAAGGTAAAAGAGGCTGGGATCAGGGGTACTCAGCAGGGATAACACTCTGACATTGCTGCTGATCATATGAGTAAACTAAGTGATGGTTTAAAAACTGGTTCCATAGGCCCTTGGCTAGACAAGGTTGGAATCTCATTGAGAGATTTTTCTTTTGTAAACTATGGAGCACCATTAATATATTCAGATTATATTTAAAATTCTATAGGTGTATTCTATCTTTTAAAATTGTATCCCTTTCTAGAATACACAGCATGGCACAGACAGTTACTAAACATTTAAATTTTAACAGTTTTTGAGACTGCTCCCTGTCCTTGAATTTTGTTTAAGATGATTTGAATATGTCTTCTCAAATCCCGAAGCAAGCAGAGGCTGGGCTGACACCAAGGACTCATTATTTTCCCACCAAGAAAGTTGCAAAAGTCATTTTTATTAAGCTCTTGGGAATATGTTTAGAGAAAAACTAGTTGCTCAAAAGATGTCAGAGTTTGCAAGAAGCTTGGATTGACTTTGAAAGTAGACTGGCAAGGTTGGAGCAGACTCGAAGGGCCAAAGGGAGTTTGAGAAATCCTATTTTCCATTACTCTCTCTCAAGCAGAACTTCAGTTAACCCATCCCAGAAAAATGAGACCTTGCTTTTTAATGGCGTTCAGAGAGGCATGCGGTAATCATATTGAAGAATGACTATATGAGCGGACAATAAATATGTCTGCATATCAGTGTTATTGCACTTGGAAAAAACATTGCTCAGCCAAAGAAAAACTTCAAGGATTAAAAATGTCTGTGTTAGGAACTAGCTCTGGGGTAGTAGTTTGTTTCTCTGGATTTCCATGGTCTATGTGCAAGGAAGCAAAAGCAGATTCTTACAATAAATTGTGTCCATACGTGCATGCTTATATTTAAAAAGAAACCCAACGGCACACATTTCTACAGAGGACTTAATATCAGAGGACACAGAAAAATATCTTTAATAAGGCTGCAAGCATTTAGCATATGTAGTAATTTCACTCATTGTTTATCAAAAATATTTGTTGACCTTCCTATTTAGTTGGGGTTTAATTGGATATCATGTTATTCTGCTCATCACGAGTCTAGGGGAAACAGGCTGTGCCTGTGTGGTGTAGAGACCAGTGTCCTGCCAGATAAATCCACTGAGTGTGCTCTGTGACATCACACAGTGACAAGCCCTCCAATAGATGTAGTTCTCATCGGGATATTTATTTTTCCTCTAGCCAGGGTCTTTCTGTGTAGCCCAGGCTGGTTTGGAACTCATTATTAGTCAGGCTGACCAGGGAACTTGTGGAATCCTCCTGGCTGAGACTCCTGTTTGCTGAGATGATAGGCAAGAGCCTCCATGCCCGGATGTGGAGTCTCACTGCAGTAATTACAAAGCCTATACGGATTCACAGAGATGGCCGTGCCTAAAATTAAAATTAGGAGGAGGAAGGAGACATGAAGAATATGTACCTAGGGCACAGGTAATGACAGACTGAAAGAAGTGAAGCTGCAGGGACCTTGGACTTGATATATATATATATATATATATATATATATATATATATATATTTTTCTATATGTACAAATCACTCTGTCAACAAACATGTACTGAGTGACCATGGACCAGGCACTGCACTGGGAAAGTGGAAAGAGTAGATGTTGTGGACTAACATGGGCTACTATTATTTTTTGAGCTTATTGTATGATGAAGAGATAAGCATAAAATCATCAAGGGAAGCTAAAATAAAACTCTAAGTGCAGAGGTAGAAACATGTATTTCTCTCTTAAGAACGCCGTAAACATGTTACAGACGGAGTGACCTAAACAACAGAGGTTTATTTTCTTTTGTTCAGAATATTCGAAGTCAGCAATTATGGCTTTGGCAGGCTGGTTCCTTGGTAGAGGCTTGGAGGCCAGGCCTTCTGGTTAGCTTCCTGTGATTACTAACAAGGTCTGCCTTGTCACATGACACCCCGTTTGTAAGTTTGTCTCTATGTCTCAATTTCCCTTTTTTATATCAGGACTGGCCATATTGGATTTAGGGCTAATTTGACCTCAGCGTTACTCAGTTCTCCCTTTTGAAATGCTATCCCATTCACAAGAACCAGGAATAGGACTTGAATCTATCTATCTATCTATCTATCTATCTATCTATCTATCTATCTATCTAGCATTGAGAACAGAATTCAAAACAAAACAGAGGAAAATGGGATTTAACCTATAGGATGAGCAGGGAACGGGACAGGATGTAAAAAGAAAGAGCAGTAGATGCAAATAGTATGAGGACTTAGTTCAGATCGTGGCCACCCTCCCAGAGGGACTAGATTTAACCTGACTCCTAAAATGAAGAATAGGCTTTACTGTATGATTTAACCGAAGGAAAGAGAGGACCCCGCCCCACCAACCCCCAAGCCCTAGCAATGAGTTTTGAAATTCATTGCACATTTCATCAGCTGGAAACCTGAGAAGCCTGTCTAGAGTCCCCCGCTGGGAGGTCTCTGGAGGTGAGTTTTTATTTAGGGAAGTAACCCCAGTACTTACAGTCTAAAAAGCACGGGATATTTCAGACAAACCCAGTCATTTCCAGTTTTGCAATTCTAGATTGTTGCTTTCAACTCTCTGATGTCATATATTGGTTTGAATGAGAAATTATCCTCCCAGCCTCAGGTATTTAAACATTTGGTCTCCAGTTGGTGGCCCCATTTTGAGAGGCAGCTGGGAGGTGCATCTTTGTGGAGGAAGTGCACCACTGGGCTTGGGAGTTTAAAGCCCCACCACATTTCCAGTTTTCTGCTTTCTTTGTGCCTGCTGCTTACTTCAAGTCCTTGCCGCTATGCTGGACTCTTATCCCTCTGAAGTTGTAAGTCCAAATAGGTTCTCTCGAGTTCCCTGTACCCAAATCCTGTGGGGAAGAGAGTGGACCCCCAGGCCATTCCGAGGCCGCAGGACAGACTGCCACCTCTGCACACCTCCGACCACATCCCTGGTCTAGGGAAACTGCATA